>NC_092148.1:5891784-5914284 GCF_045791955.1 Oncorhynchus clarkii lewisi
ACCTCGTTGGTCACTGAAGCAGTTATAACATGCAGAATGAGATTGATATGGTCCCTGGTGCATAAAACCTTTTTCTGCTCTGCTGTGTGTGTGTGTGTGTGTGTGTGTGTGTGTGTGTGTGTGTGTGTGTGTGTGTGTGTGTGTGTGTGTGTGTGTGTGTGTGTGTGTAGTTCAGTCTGGTAGTGAAGACAGCTCTGAAACTGTTACTGGTGTTTGTGGAGTACACTGAACCCAACACTGCCCTGCTCATCCATGCTGTCAACACCGTGGACACCAAGAGAGGTAGGAGAGACCAGACCACTAACCTACACACACACATTGTAGACACCGCGGGAGGTAAGTGTGTGTGTTTATTGAAAAAGACTGTAACTCTCTCCTCTGGTGGGGTTCAGTTACCTGCCTCTGTAAAAGCTCCACACTGTGTCCTCTCCAGTAGTGGGGGGAGGTGTTTTGTCTCAACTCTGTCTAAGCCCATCACTCCTGTGGCTGTGTAAGGAGAGAGAACCAGATACCAGGAGCTCTGGGTAAGACTGAGACGGTCCATGACCCCACTGTCTGACTGCAGCGCTGCCTCATGTTCACACACACACACACACACACACACACACACACACTACTACTACCCTGGAAACTGTTCAGGACACTTGAGCTGCCTACAACTAGTCCAATTGTACATGATCTACTCCTGATATCATTACTGGTTCAGCTTCTATTAGTCTAATATCACATGATCTACTCCTGATATCATTACAGTTTCAGCTTCTATTAGTCTAATATCACATGATCTACTCCTGATATCATTACTGTTTCAGCTTCTATTAGTCTAATATTACTCGATCAACTCCTGATATCATTAGAGTTTCAGCTTCTATTAGTCTAATATCACATGATCTACTCCTGATATCATTACAGTTTCAGCTTCTATTAGTCTAATATTACATGATCTACTCCTGATATCATTACTGTTTCAGCTTCTATTAGTCTAATATCACATGATCTACTCCTGATATCATTAGAGTTTCAGCTTCTATTCATCTAATATCACATGATCTACTCCTGATATCATTAGAGTTTCAGCTTCTATTAGTCTAATATCACATGATCTACTCCTGATATCATTACAGTTTCAGCTTCTATTCGTCTAATATCACATGATCTACTCCTGATATCATTACAGTTTCAGCTTCTATTAGTCTAATATCACATGATCTACTCCTGATATCATTACTGTTTCAACTTCTATTAGTCTAATATCACATGATCTACTCCTGATATCATTACTGTTTCAACTTCTATTAGTCTAATATCACATGATCTACTCCTGATATCATTACTGTTTCAGCTTCTATTAGTCTAATATCACATGATCTACTCCTGATATCATTAGAGTTTCAGCTTCTATTAGTCTAATATCACATGATCTACTCCTGATATCATTACTGTTTCAGCTTCTATTATTCTAATATCACATGATCTACTCCTGATATCTTTACAGTTTCAGCTTCTATTTGTCTAATATCACATGATCTACTCCTGATATCATTACAGTTTCAGCTTCTATTAGTCTAATATCACATGATCTACTCCTGATATCATTACTGTTTCAACTTCTATTAGTCTAATATCACATGATCTACTCCTGATATCATTACAGTTTCAGCTTCTATTAGTCTAATATCACATGATCTACTCCTGATATCTTTACAGTTTCAGCTTCTATTTGTCTAATATCACATGATCTACTCCTGATATCATTACAGTTTCAGCTTCTATTAGTCTAATATCACATGATCTACTCCTGATATCATTACTGTTTCAGCTTCTATTAGTTTAATATCACATAATCTACTCCTGATATCATTACTGTTTCAGCTTCTATTAATCTAATATCACATAATCTACTCCTGATATCCATATGGCACTGGTTTATTTGAATGCAGAGCATATGTGGATTGTGGTACCTTTGGACCGACTGTGTGGTGCATGCTTTGTGGTGCAGGCTGTAAGCTGTGGTCCAATGCCATGGAGATTCTGGAGGAGAAGGATGGGGTGGACACAGAGCTGCTGGTGTATGCCATGACCCTCATCAACAAGGTCAGTCTCTCTTCATTCCTCTCTCTCTCTTCATCTCTTTTTCTCTCTCTCTCTCTACATATTTTTCTCTCTCTACATTTCACTCGCATCTCTTTGTCTTCTATTTCTTTCACTCTTTCTACATCTCTCTCTCTCGAATTACATCTATTTCTACATCTCTCTCTTTACAACTCTCTCTCTCTCTCTCTCTCTCTCTCTCTCTCTCTCTCTCTCTCTCTCTCTCTCTCTCTCTCTCCCAAATGATGACATTTGTGTGTGTGTTTCAGACTCTAGCGGGCCTGCCTGACCAGGACTCATTCTATGACGTGGTGGACTGTTTGGAGGAGCAGGGCATGGAGGCCATGTCTCAGAGACACCGTAGCAGGAAGGGAACAGACCTGGACCTCATGGAGCAGTTTAACATCTACGAGGTACCTCCACCTCCTCGGCTTAGTGGAATTCACTTCCTGGCTTAGTCACTTAACTAGTTTGTTGTAGAAACACTAGCAGAGCACTATAGGTACAAAACTTGGTCAAATATACAAATAAATCCTTGACCAGCTTGATTTAGTTTGTCCTCAATGGGACCAATGGAAAAGTCCTAAGTGTTGACCCATGTCTGCTTGGGACCTCATGTCCCCTGCTAGTCTAACTGTTCCCTGCTGTGCCTCCAGACTGCTCTGCGCCATGAGGACGGGGACGACGAGAGCCAGCCACCTACCGTGGGTCGGAAGAACCGGCGGCGTGCCAGCGTGGGGGGCACCAACGACCGGCGAGGCCTGGAGAGGAGACGCAGCCGGAGACACTCCCTCCAGAACGGGAGAGGACTCACCTCAGCCCCCGCTTCCCCCAGCAGCCCTCACTCTCACGGAGGACACAACGGTAGCTTCCTGCCCTTCGGAGGCCAGGGCATCGACGACGTCAGCGAAAGGTAAGTTGTAGCGGAGGAGAGTGGGTGATGGGTGGGGCAAACAGGAGAAGGGGAAGGGGAGAAGTAGAAAGTGTGAATGGGTTAAAGGGAGAAGCATATCCCTGCTTCTGTTATTAACTGAAACTTGCCAATATGATCTTAAATGGTCAGCTGAAGTGGTTCGGTTTATTTTTACTTCACTACCCAGAGAAGTCAGCTGTGAGGAATTGGAAAACACACAGATGATTCTGGATCCACGATACAGTTCAGAACAGGAAAGGATTCGACTGCCAGTGTTGTATTACGTTATAGTCTGGGACAGATGTGTGTGTTCCAACCAGAGTCAATATGAATGAAGAACGTCATTATATAGTAATAAAAGAGAGACAGAGCATGGGCTGCTGTTTCAAAGTGACGTTTAGATTCATCTTCAGACTGTCAACGTTTTGTGAGCTCGTGGAGCTGCTGAAGGAAATAGGAACCTTCTGTAAACAGTGATAGGAATTATTAGGAGTTATTATTCATTATTAGGAGTTATTATTGGTTATTAGGAGTTATTATTAGTTATTACTGTGCTCGTGTCCCAAATGACACCCTATTACCTATGTAGTGCACTACTTTTGGCAGTAAAGGTACCATTTGGGATGCATCCCTGTATGTGTCCTATCTGTCACAAGTCATGTTTCCCTTTGAGGGAGTGTTTGTTGAATTTCAACCAACACTGCAGTAGTTTTCCTTCAATAATGTTAATGTGTACACAACCACTATGAATTCATGCTTAACTAAAGCAAAATAATAATGCCTATTGAAATTTAAATACTGCAACATCTCATTTACATAAGTATTCACACCCCTGAGTCAATACTTTGTAGAAGCACCTTTGGCTGCGATTTCAGTTGTGAGTCTTTCTGGGTAAGTCTCTAAGAGCTTTCCACACCTGCATTGTGTAACACTTGCCCATTATTCTATTCAAAATTCTTCAAGCTCTGTCAAATTGGTTGTTAATTATTGCTAGACAACCATTTTCAGGTCTTGCAATAGATTTTCAAACAGAGTTGTAAGTCTAAACTGTAGCTGGGCCACTCAGGAGTATCCACTGTCTTCTTGCTAAGCAACTCCAATGTAGATTTGGCCTTGTGTTTTAGGTTATTGTCCTTCTGAAAAGTGAATTCATCTCCCAGGGTCTGGTGATCAGCAGACTGAACTAAGTTTTCCTCTAGGATTTAGCTCCATTCCATTTATTTGTTATCCTGAAAAATGATTATAAGCATACCCATAACATGATGCAGCCACCACTATGCTTAAAAATATGGATAGTGGTACAATGTGTTGTATTAGATTTGCCCCAAACATAAAACTTTGTATTCAGGACAAAAAGGGAATTGCTTTGCCACATTTTTTGCAGTATTACTTTAGTGCCTTGTTGCAAAAAGATGCATGTTTAGGAATATTTTGATTCTGTACAGGCTTCCTTTTCACTCTTTCAATTAGGTTAGAATGGTGGAGTAACTACAATGTTGTTGATCCATCCTCATTTTCCTCCTATCACAGCCATTAAACTCTGTAAGTGTTTTAAAGTCACCATTGGCCTCATACTTTGTAGTGACTGTGTGTATTGATACACCACCCAAAGTGTAATTAATAACCACCATGCTCAAAGGGATATTCAATGTCTGCTTTTTTATTTTGACCTATCGACCAATAGGTGCGAGGCATTGGAAAACCTCCCTGGTCTTTGTGGTTAAATAGGTTTTTCAAATTCACTGCTCGACTTAGGGACCTTACAGATAATTGTATGTGTGGGTTACAGAGATGAGGTAGTCATTCAAAACTCATGTTGAACACTATTATTACACACAGAGCAACGTATTATGTGATTTATTCAGCAAATCTTTACTCCTGAACTTATTTCAGCTTGCCATAACAAAGGGGTTGAAAACTTATTGACTCAAGACATTTCAGCTTGTCATTTTTAATCAAATTGTTAAAAAAAAAAAATATTCAACAAAATGTGGAAAAAGTCAAGGGGTGGGAATACTTTCTGAAGGCACAGTGGGATGGCTACTTTTCACCCTGCCACACACAGCATCATACTGTCCACCATTAGTAACTAGCATTTCTGGAAGCATTTCTGGTAGCATTTCTGGTAGCATTTCTGGTAGCATTTCTGGTAGCGCTCCAGTTCGGTTCTGCATATAGTTCAATTGAACCCAGAGGGTTATATGATACTGACTCCCACCAGTCCAGTCCACCACACACAGGAAATTCAGACCGCCTTTGAAGATCAGTGTTTTCCATATTGGTAATGAAACACAGGCGGGTCAGAGGAAACCTGACAGCACAATGGCCCTAGAAAGACTCTCGTATGCATATGATGTATGCGACAATCCTTTATCAATTAAAACCCTCCAGATATGACCACACAGTCACAGCCTAGTCAATGGTTGCGTCTCAAGTGACACCATTCTCCTACATTGTGCACTACTTTTGACCAAAGTCCATATGGCTCTGGTCAAAAGTAATGCACTATATAGGGAATAGGGTGCCATTTGGGACGTACACTATGATCACTGGTCCGGGGACCGTTACTGGTCCCTAAGATGTTACAGGCTGGTCCAGAGCTGCTGGTGTGTGCCAGATGGTTAGCTGACATTGATTTAGTCAGTTCTCATGCTGTTTTTTAATGTTATCAAGCACTGTATGTAATGAATGAAATGAGGACATACTAACTAAAAGCTGTGAACCTCTTTGAACTCTACTGCCTTGTGGACACATTTTTACCTCCCTCGTCAGTTTTGACAGGGTGTGCTGTGTGTACTGCATTCTGTCTGTCACTTCTTTGTCTCTTTTTCTGGACACTTTTCTACTGTATTTTGTTCATGTTGTCTGTTGCATTTCTCCTCCTTTTCCTCTTTCTACTCTTTCCTGTCTATTTTCTCCCTCCCCTCCCCTCCATCCATCCCTCCACCCCTCCTTTTCAGAGAGGAGGAAGAGGAGGAAGAGGAGGAGGAGGAGGAGGATGAGGAAGATGATGAGAGTCATGATATCACAGAGACCACTAGAAAGGGCTTCCACAGGTATTTCAGGAAAACAGGTTTTCCCCCAAATAGAACCTCTTCTTCCATATCTTTCTTTCAGTCTTGTCCTCCATCCATCTCCCCCTTCCTGGACAATGTATAGTGTTGTTAACAGTGTATGGGTGTGTTAGAACTACATAAAAAGCATATCTGTTATTGTAAACGTGTAATGTATTCCCCTTGGATGTACCCCACCCCCTTTGTCCTCCCCTTTGCTCTGTTACTCTGTTGTTTTAGCATGGCGCCCATGCAGGCAGTAGAGGACTCCTCTAGCTTGTGTTCTCCTTTTCACTGTATGGTCAACCTCATCCCTGACGCCTCAGCCGCCTCAGAGAGAGAGAGAGAGAGTGTGGCCATGGCCAGCCCTATGGCCCCTGTGTCCACCCCCCCTAGAAACACTGGCTCTAACCCCCAGGATGTCTCTCCCAGTCCCAGATCTACTTCCCTGGTCATAGCGCTTGGCTGGGGGAGACTGCCAGGCACTGCCCACCCTCTGGGCCAACAGCACAGCACCTCTGTACCCTCCTCTTCCTCCCCCTCCTGCTCCTCCTCCCCCTCGAGGGGACATAGTCAGTCCTACCTCCAACCGCCCAAGCCCCTCCCACTCCTCCCTGATGTGGACCTGAGCCAGGTGTCTGCCTCTGCTGAGGCCGAGAAGTGTGTTGAGAGGGGCGTGGCCAGACAACAGCGCTACAGGTAGAGGTGCAGCAGCAACAGGAGCTCTACAGTTCACTTCTTCACCTCTGGCATTACATTCACTATGAAGGAATACCTCCCCAACTCTTAAATATACACTGTCATCCCTCAACACTGGTGTCTGTGTCTTCATGTCTACCTGGCTTGCTCCCTCACAATCCACTTGGCTGAGAAGCTGCCGTACTGAATGTCTTTTGTACAAGGGGTATAGACATAGTGTTAATGTCTACCGTGTCAGACATATTCTGTGTTGTCGAGTCATATTTGCTTTCCGTGGCCTACGAGGCACTTGGAGATGGTCTCCCTCATGCATGTTATGTATGCTTTAACTTGTGTCCAGTTGAACACATCTTTAGCTTGCCTCGCCATTCCTTTGACCTTTAAAGGCCCAGTGCAGTAAAACATTAGATTTTTCTGTGTTGTATATATATTTCCACACTATGAGGTTGGAATAATACTATGAAATTGTGAAAATAATGAAAATACCCTTTTAGTGTAAGAACTGATTGAAAAGACAGCCTGAAATCTCTGCCTGTTTTGATGGGATGGAGTTTTGGCCTGCCTGGTGACATCACCACGGTAGATGAGTTTCAGAAATGAAACAACACATGTACATTTAACCATTCGTTAGAAAAAATTACAATGCATAGTCTTGGCATTAGGGCTCTGCTCCTTCAGGCCAGCTCACTGCCAGAGCCAAGCGTCACGTGAAGAGGATGACGTAAGTGCAGGCAGTGAGCCCGGCATGCTGTACCAAATCCCCTGAAGAAAGACACACACAACCCACAGGTGGAGGCTGGGGTGGTGGTGGGATATCACAATCAGCAAGCATAGCGAGTAACAGCTAGTTACAGCAACAACGACAGCAATAGACGTGCATTCACGTGCCATCCAGCATCCAGGAAGCATGTGTACAACTGGTCAACTTAAATAGACCGAATGGAAGTAGAGTGTGAATCCAATTGGTGCAATATCTGCTGATGTGATCAGCTGATGTCACCACACTGGGGTTTCCCTTCTGAACCGGCTCCACAGACCAATAAGAGAGAGATTTACAAACCTCTCTGCCAATAACAGCTAGTTTTCAGTTTCCCCCTCCGTACTCAAACCACTCCCAGACAGTCCTGGCTAAATTGGTGCTTTGAGAAATAGCTCTTTCCTAAGAAGCTATTTTTGTTTCTTTTTGACCATTTGAACTGAAAGAAAATCACTGTGAGGTACTTAATGTTTATCCAGAAATGATTTGATATTGAGATAAAAACTTGTGCATTGGGCCTTTTAAAGATAGTTTAACACCAGATGCCCAGTAGGCTGCTACATTTTCCTGTCCGCTGTGTTTTATTTTATGTTGCTTCTATCATCCATCCCGGATGGCACGCATACACAGGGAAAAAGGAAAGAGAAGAATTTGAACAAAGACGTATCATTTCCTTGACTGAGTCAGCTGCTAGATGTGCAACTCCAGTTGAGAACACTACGTTTTACTGACATTTACTGCTCATCTGTCTTTCATTGTGGCGTTGCACCACAGTTAAACCCAGACATGCCTAGAAAATAAAATTCAAAAATGAAAATGCACCATAACTCACGTTTGAGTGTCTCTTAGATGTCTGTAATGTTGTGCGGAGCTGCAGCAACAGAGATAGGATGGAAAGTAGTGTTGCCATATTGTGAACAGACCAGGCCAGAAGTGCTTCAGTGTGTAGGCCTACAGTAGAGCACTCCCTACCTCCTATCCCATATCATCCTAGTCTTAATGACCCACCAGGAAGTAGAGGTCTTTTAACTGTGGGCTTTATGGGAATATAAAAAAGGTTTGATTGTTTTTAAAGAGTATGTAGAGTCCGTGTCGGTGGGGGGAGGGGCAGAAATATTCTCTTGCTTCTTGGAATCACCATGTATCTTGCTACAATCCTTCAGTCAATCGTTCTCCAGACTTCCGTTTTCTTTGTGTTTAACCCTTGCATGCTTCTTTCCTTCATTACAATTTGTACTTGACTGTCCCTCTCCTCTCTCTCTCCTCACTGTTTCCCTTCAGCAGCCAAACAGCTGTATTGTATACATCTAGAGCACCCGTTAGTGCTGGAAGGTAAGACTTAGCCACTGTGCTAACACTAGTCTTATAGTCCTATAGGTAAGACTTAGTCTCCAGGTTAACACTAGTCTTATAGTCCTATAGGTAAGACTTAGTCTCCAGGTTAACACTAGTCTTATAGTCCTATAGGTAAGACTTAGCCTCCAGGTTAATACTAGTCATATAGGTAAGACTTAGCCTCCAGGTTAACACTAGTCTTATAGGTAAGACTAAGCCTCCAGGTTAACACTAGTCTTATAGGTAAGACTTAGCCTCCAGGTTAACACTAGTCTTATAGTCTTATAGGTAAGACTTAGCCTCCAGGTTAATACTAGTCTTATAGGTAAGACTTAGCCTCCAGGTTAATACTAGTCTTATAGGTAAGACTTAGCCTCCAGGTTAACACTAGTCTTATAGTCTTATAGGTAAGACTTAGCCTCCAGGTTAACACTAGTCTTATAGTCTTATAGGTAAGACTTAGCCACCAGGTTAACACTAGTCTTATATTCTTATAGGTAAGACTTAGCCTCCAGGTTAACACTAGTCTTATAGTCTTATAGGTAAGACTTAGCTTCCAGGTTAATACTAGTCTTATAGTCTTATAGGTAAGACTTAGCCTCCAGGTTTACACTAGTCTTATAGTCTTATAGGCAAGACTTAGCCTCCAGGTTAACACTAGTCTTATAGTCTTATAGGTAAGACTTAGCCTCCAGGTTTACACTAGTCTTATAGTCTTATAGGCAAGACTTAGCCTCCAGGTTAATACTAGTCATATAGGTAAGACTTAGCCTCCAGGTTTACACTAGTCTTATAGTCTTATAGGTAAGACTTAGCCTCCAGGTTAACACTAGTCTCATAGTCTTATAGGTAAGACTTAGCCTCCAGGTTAACACTAGTCATATAGTCTTATAGGTGAGACTTAGCCTCCAAGTTAATACTAGTCTTATAGGTAAGACTTAGCCTCCAGGTTAATACTAGTCATATAGGTAAGACTTAGCCTCCAGGTTAACACTAGTCTTATAGGTAAGACTTAGCCTCCAGGTTAACACTAGTCTTATAGTCTTATAGGTAAGACTTAGCCTCCAGGTTAATACTAGTCTTATAGTCTTATAGGTAAGACTTAGCCTCCAGGTTAACACTAGTCTTATAGTCTTATAGTTAAGACGTAGCCTCCAGGTTAATACTAGTCTTATAGTCTTATAGGTAAGACTTAGCCTCCAGCGTAACACTAGTCTTATAGTCTTATAGGTAAGACCTAGCCTCTGCTATCTTAGGGCATCTATTTAGATACTGTACACTCAGGGGGGGTTGAGGGGAATTTGGTTCCCTTTAGTGAAACAAATTCTACATGAAACTCATTTCTACATTTCTAAATGCTATTTTTAGCTGAATTCCTAGTGATTCGACAGTGGTGACCTGAACACCCTGGAGATTTAAATGATGTGTCAGTGCTTTCCAACTGTATCAAACACACCATGACATGGCAGTGAACCCTGCTGCTGCATGCTGAGCACCTCTTGGAATGCAACGCTCCCTGCTTCACTATCTCATTCAACAGAGCCATTAAGAAGCACCTTAAAAAGCAGCAGGGTTGTTTAGAGGTCAGCTCTGCTCTTGAGTACAGTCATTTCCTCCCTTAAGTTGAATCCCACTCAAGTCCCGTTGCTCTTGGCTGTGCGCTTGTCTTGGGTGTCTGGCGACTGCCTTTCAGGACCTCCACAGGCAGAGGCAGTGTCCCAAAGCATACCCTATCCCTTATCTTTCATGTTTAAAAACATATATTTAGCCAGGCAAGTCAGTTAAGAACAAATTCTTATTTACAATGACAGCCAACCGGGGAACAGTGGGTTAACTCCTTGTTCAGGGGCAGAACGGCAGATTTTTACCTTGTCAGCTCAGGTATTCGATCCAGCAATCTTTCGGTTACTGGCCCAACACTCTAACCACTAGGCTACCTGCCGCCCCTTATATAGTGCAATACATTGGACCAGAGCCCATTGTGCACTATTTTGGGAATAGGGTGCCATTTGAGGCACACATCCTTAGTGTCGGGAATTCTAACCGTGAATAACAATGTTTCCTCCTCCTGTTGTTTGCAGCCGACACATAGGCCACGTCATGGCGCTCCCTGGCAGGTCCCAGGGTGTAGCCAGCGCCAGCGCCCCCACCACCCCTGTACACCGCTCCCAGGGTGTTGCCAGCGCCCCCACCACCCCTGTACACCGCACCTTTGCCACCTCAGGGGCACCACAGCTGGACTCCAAGTCTGACAGGTCAGCACTCAACCAATCAATGAATCAATCAATGAAACAAGCCCCACCTCTGTGTATGAGTTCCAGACACGGATTTAAATATTATTTATTTTCTTTCAAATCATTTAGGTGCGCTTGTTTTAGCTTGCCCAGCGTAGTAGGACCAATGGAATAGTAATATGGTCTTCCTCTGTTGGGTTACCCAGACCTTCTCTGGGGAGCTTGTTGTCCTCCTCCTACAGACAACACCAGGAGTCTCTGACTGCAGAGAGAGAGAGGAGGAGACAAGAGAGGGAGGAACGACTGCAGAAAATCGAGAGGGAGGAGAGGACCCGCTTCAAGTGAGTCCCAACCTGCATCACATCACACTACTCATAGATGGAATTGTCCTTTTGACGTTTACATTGCAGTTCAGTTCCCTCATTAAAAGTCCCAAACCAATTCACCAGAATCAAACACAGAACGACTTTGTCCACAGCTTTATACACTTATCTGTACGGTTACCGGCTGGAGTGATGGAGTTTTGTCTGGGATGAATAAGAGTCTGAGCTTTGTTCCACAATATATCAGATGAGTTGGAGATGTTTAGAAACTGGACATACTTGTCTGTCTGTTTATTATGGTCATCAGTCAGGGACATGATGTGAGTCTAAGGAGGAGATACATGCTCTGCATCCCAAATGGAGCTCTACTGGGTCATAGGTCTCTGGTCAAAAGTAGGGCACTTATTATGGGATAGGGTGCAATTTGGGGTGCAGTCATGGATATGTTGGTTCGGCAGAAAACAAAGTCCTGCTGGCCTTCCTTTTACTTGTTTTCTATGGCCATATAAAGACCTGGATGTCAGACTGAGCCCTGGAAAGCTCCTCTGGTCTGTGTGTCTCCTCTGTCATGTCAGACTATTTCTCTCCCACAGTATCTACAACTATTCACACTGTCCCATTGGTTAACTAAGGATGTCTTTTAAAAAGGTACTATAGAATGTGAATGAAAACAAATATGAATTGAAATGCACAATAAGATATAGATCTCACATTATTTTCACATACTGTCTCTCCCTCTCTCTCTCTCTTTCTCTCTCTCTCTCACACTCACATACTTGGAACATTATCAGTCGGGATTACATGGACAAGAGGGAAGAGACAAGACAGGCCAGAGAAGAGAGGTATGTTGTCTACTTTCATTTCTAATATACAAATAGACACAGTGCTCTCTAGCAATGTGGACTCTATAATCATTCTGATAGACACAGTGCTTTATATCAATTAAGATTCTAGAATCATTCAGATAGACACAGTGCTTTATATCAATTAAGATTCTAGAATCATTCAGATAAACACAGTGCTTTATATCAATTAAGATTCTAGAATCATTCAGATAGACACAGTGCTCTCTAGCAATGTGGATTCTACAATCATTCAGAGACACAGTGCTTTATATAAATTAAGATTCTAGAATCATTCAGATAGACACAGTGCTTTATATCAATGTAGATTCTAGAATCATTCAGATAGACACAGTGTTTATATCAATTAAGATTCTAGAATCATTCAGATAGACACTGTGCTCTATATAAATGAAGATTCTAGAATTATTCAGATAGACACTGTGCTCTATATCAATCTAGATTCTAGAATCATTCAGATAGACACTGCTCTATATCAATGTAGATTCTAGAATAATTCAGATAAACACAGTGCTCTATATCAATGTAGATTCTAGAAGCATTCAGATAGACAAAGTGCTCTCTAGCAATGTAGATTCTAGAATCATTTAGATAGACACTGTACTCTATATCAATGTAGATTTTAGAATCATTCAGATAGACACTGTGCTCTATATCAATGTAGATTCTAGAATCATTCAGATAGACACTGTTCTCTATTTCAATCTAGATCCTAGAATCATTCTCCTGTAATAAGTACAACATAAAGACTCTGACATGAGGGAGTAATATGCCTTGAAACCTTTTTGAGGAGAATTGTTAGCAGATGTAGAACAAGTCAGGCTCAGCCTCTGGGCTGAAATATAGGTGTCAGGCCCCCTCTAAACCTGCTGCTGTGCATTAAGACATCTACAACTGAATGGGACGAGGGGTGGAATTGGCTTTAAGTCATGGATACGGTCCAGATAAGGTAGGCTATGCATGTGTAATGTACCACCTTCCAGACATATGTATGATCAGTGTTATTTAAAACAGGAATCTTAGGTTATGTGTGTGACGTCTATATCAAGATGAAACACTGTTATCAGACCCATGGAGAAGTCGCTGTAGGACACTGTAGGTATCTTCAACATTTATGTGTCAATTAAGCACCTGGAGAAATCCGAGAAGCATCACAGAGTCCCAGACATTTGACCACTGTTTCAGAAAAGGAAGTGTGAGGGAACTGAATACAGTATATTACTGGTAGAGGGTGGCAGTAGCCTTGAGGTTAGAGAAATCTTCTCCTACCCCCATGAGATAGATATGATATAACAATAGACCTAAACAGGTGGAGTAACATCCTTTTTGAATAATATTCTGGGACTCCCTCTTCCAGATATAAGTGCGTTGAGAGGCTCGCAGCAGAGGAGTATGAGAAAGAGAGAGAGCGCACGAGAGCGCCACCCAGGGGGCGCACAGAGATCACCCTGAGCCTGAGCCCCACCCCCTCCAGTCGCTCCGCCTCCCCCCGCTGTGCCACGCCCTCCTCCATCGCCTCTCCGGAAGACGCTGGCACCATTCCATCCCAGACATCCCAGACATCCCAGACGCAGGGTAAATAACCTTTTCCAAACGTTTAACCAACATTAAAGCTCCCATCTCAGATTCAGAGTAACATAACGTTCTCCAAACATTTAACAATCATTACCGGTCCAGAGAAGTTTTATGTATTTGTTCCCGGGGTCTGAATTAACACAAGGAGGGTGATTCACTCACACTTTGGAATTAGAGTCAGCTGCACTAATGATGGCTGTATGGTGTCTGTTGTTCCCGGGGTCTGAATTAACACAAGGAGGGTGATTCACTCACACTTTGGAATTAGAGTCAGCTGCACTAATGATGGCTGTATGGTGTCTGTTGTTCCCGGGGTCTGAATTAACACAAGGAGGGTGATTCACTCACACTTTGGAATTAGAGTCAGCTGCACTAATGATGGCTGTATGGTGTCTGTTGTTCCCGGGGTCTGAATTAACACAAGGAGGGTGATTCACCCACACTTTGGAATTAGAGTCAGCTGCACTAATGATGGCTGTATGGTGTCTGTTGTTCCCGGGGTCTGAATTAACACAAGGAGGGTGATTCACCCACACTTTGGAATTAGAGTCAGCTGCACTAATGATGGCTGTATGGTGTCTGTTGTTCCCGGGGTCTGAATTAACACAAGGAGGGTGATTCACCCACACTTTGGAATTAGAGTCAGCTGCACTAATGATGGCTGTATGGTGTCTGTTGTTCCCGGGGTCTGAATTAACACAAGGAGGGTGATTCACCCACACTTTGGAATTAGAGTCAGCTGCACTAATGATGGCTGTATGGTGTCTGTTGTTCCCGGGGTCTGAATTAACACAAGGAGGGTGATTCACTCACACTTTGGAATTAGAGTCAGCTGCACTAATGATGGCTGTATGTTGTCTGTTGGGAGGAAAATCATCAGGACTTGATAAGAAAAGGATTTCATTCTTGTTTTTCTGTGTGCTTCAGAATGAGGTGTCTAAGTGTATGTTGCTAAATCCCAAATATGTTCTGGGATGGGATGGACATTACTTTAGCTGCCTGTGGGAAAATGCTTTGCATGATGGTTTGAAATGTAGTGAGTGGCTAGCTTTTAGGTCCCAGGCATACCCCAGTGATTTGTATGTGATTGTAGTGTGGTTTTGGCTGTGGTAGCGCCAGCCGCTAGGGCGTGGAACTCTTAATATGGGGTTCCATTCACATTCTACAGTAGGAGCCAGGAAGAGGTGTGGTGGACTGTGGACTACAGCACTGACCATAGAGGGACAAGCCTTTCAATACCTCACAGACTCAGTTATGATGATACATGAATGAATATCATGAGAACTAGATGTTGCTAGTCTGGGGTGGTTATTCTAACCCACCAAAATGGGATAATGGGATCAAATGAGAGGTCGAATCTAATTTCGAAACACATTGTCATCATAGCTGTTAATTCATTTCCTGTAACATTCAATGAAGTATGAATTGACATGCTTAACGACTTGTGCTCCAGACCAAAATCTAGACAATTTATAATTTTAATTCATTAAATGTCACAGAGCAATTTTATGGTATTTACATTATAAACAAGATCATTTAAAAATGATATCAGACAATATTGAAAAGGCACACAATCAAAACCCTTACAGGAGCTTTCTGTTTTGTTTGGTCCTGTTTTCTCTACCAGGAAGTGAAGTAGACGTAGAGCCAAGCCGTGACCTTCAGACTAGAACTACAAGTCCAGCGCCAGAGTTAATAGTATCAGGACCTTCTCCAGAACCCACAGAGCCCCCCTCCCAAACCCCCTCCCAAACTCCCCCGGCGCCAGCCGAGGAGCAGGCAGAGACAGAGACGCAGACAGAGAAGCAGGAAGTAGCTGAAGTTGAGTCCAAGCAGGAAGTACTAGAGCTAGTGGAGTTAGCGGTAGATGAACAGACACAGGGTAAAGAGCAAGAAGAAAGTGAGGAGGAGGAGGAGGGTAAGGAGGAAGAGAGACAGTCAGGGAATGAGGTAGAGGGAGAAGAGAAGGTAGAGGTAGAGGGAGAAGAGGTGGAGATAGAAGATGTAGAAGTGGTAGAGATAGAGGTGGAGGAGGAGGGAGAGAGGGAGCAGGCTGCGTCGGAGGAGAGGGAGGTGGAGGAGAGGCTGGTCCTCCTCAGTGAGAAGGAGAGGCAGAATGAGGAAGTGAATGAGAAGGACAACTGTTCTGCCTCCAGTATCTCCTCAGCCAGTAGCACTCTGGAGAGAGAGGAGAGGGAGGAGAAAGTCAACAGCAACCTTGAACCAGGTACCAGCTGCCCCTCAGAAGGAAATGCAGACTTTAGGACACTTGGCCTTTTATGACTTAACATATGGCTTGTGATTTGTGCCCATACTGTAAATGGAACACTTGCTAATCTTCCGTATGCTGTACATCAGTAGGCAGACATTGAAGTTCAACTCATGTCAGAACATTTCATTCCACCCATGTTCTCATTTCAGTTTCTGATATACAGATCTGCTCTCTATTCTGTTCTGAAGGCTAGCAATCCAATCCACCCTTCCTCCTTGTGTTTGTCCACCTCTAGGCCAGTGCATTAAGGAGGAAGACGTGAACGGGCAGTGCAGCAAGATCCTCAACAGCAAGCGCTTCATGCTGGACATGCTCTATGCCCAGAACAAGACCACTGCCGACGAGGACGAAGAGAAGGCTGGAGAGACAGAACAGACGGAGAAATTTAAAGAGGGGATGGAGACGTCATCGCTAGAGGGTCAGGACGGGTCGTCGGTGGCCAGCCTAGCCAGTCGTATCTCTACACTGGAGGCCAGCAGGCAGGCCTGTGAGGAGAACGTCAAGAAGATGGAGGTGCAACACCTGGAGAACCAGGGGAGCGTCAGGGCCGTGGCCGAGAAATTTGGAGACCTTGTTAAAAGCCTTGTGTCGCCTCACGAGCTGGAGGCATTGGAGAAGCAGCAGCTAGGGCAGCTTCAACCTGATAAAGACAAAGCTCCTCCGGCCCCGTCCTCCTCTCCCCTACCTCCTAAGAAGGAGTCAGATTATATCTGGGACCAGCTGATGGCAGCCCCCAGGGAGCTGCGGATTAAAGAGATGGACTTTACAGACCTGGCAGACGAGGATGATCTGGACATCCTAGACGTGGACAGTGTGCTGATGGGCTCCAGTGACCTGATGATCCCTCCGCCTCCTCCCTGTCTCTCCACCCTGCCCCCTCCCCCTCCCCTGGGCCTGTTCGGCTGCCCCCCGCCCCCTCCTGTCCCTGGCATGATGCCCCCTCCCCCGCCCTTCATGCCCCCCGGACCCACCCAGCCCTACCCGGGGTCCCCCCAGCTGAGCCGAGGGACAGGGGAGCCCCCTCTGTTCCAAAAGAAGAAGAAGACTATCCGTCTCTTCTGGAACGAGGTAAGGCCCATGGACGGCCAGTACAGGAACCACAAGCGTTGTAGAGAGTCTCTCTGGTCCAAACTGGAGCCGGTCAAAGTGGACACGTCCAAGCTGGAACACCTGTTTGAAACCAAGTCCAAGGAGCTGCCTGTTACCAAGGTACCTTTGTTGACTGGTTTGGTTATTTATACGTATAGGAAATGTATGTGGGTTTTCTCAAGAAATTCATTTGTGAAATGATGTCACCTAAAGCATTTAGGGGCGGGTTCCCGGACACAGACTAAGACTAGTCCAGGAAACAGCCCCATAGATGTTTCCAACTTGTCCTCTTCCTCCAGAGCACATAGGTTTAGACATCAGGTGTGGATCTACTAACTACACCTTCTGTTCTGTATACACTCAGCAGAACAGCACTAACCAGCTTCACCGTGTTGGTAAAGACTGACCTGCATGTTGTCTGTTCTGTATAAAACTCAGCAGAACAGCACTAACCAGCTTCACCGTGTTGGTAAAGACTGACCTGCATGTTGTCTGTTCTGTATACACTCAGCAGAACAGCACTAACCAGCTTCACCGTGTTGGTAAAGACTGACCTGCATGTTGTCTGTTCTGTATACACTCAGCAGAACAGCACTAACCAGCTTCACCGTGGTGGTAAAGACTGACCTGCATGTTGTCTGTTCTGTATACACTCAGCAGAACAGCACTAACCAGCTTCACCGTGGTGGTAAAGACTGACCTGCATGTTGTCTGTTCTGTATACACTCAGCAGAACAGCACTAACCAGCTTCACCGTGTTGGTAAAGACTGACCTGCATGTTGTCTGTTCTGTATACACTCAGCAGAACAGCACTAACCAGCTTCACCGTGTTGGTAAAGACTGACCTGCATGTTGTCTGTTCTGTATACACTCAGCAGAACAGCACTAACCAGCTTCACCGTGGTGGTAAAGACTGACCTGCATGTTGTCTGTTCTGTATACACTCAGCAGAACAGCACTAACCAGCTTCACCGTGGTGGTAAAGACTGACCTGCATGTTGTCTGTTCTGTATACACTCAGCAGAACAGCACTAACCAGCTTCACCGTGTTGGTAAAGACTGACCTGCATGTTGTCTGTTCTGTATACACTCAGCAGAACAGCACTAACCAGCTTCACCGTGGTGGTAAAGACTGACCTGCATGTTGTCTGTTCTGTATACACTCAGCAGAACAGCACTAACCAGCTCCACCGTGTTGGTAAAGACTGACCTGCATGTTGTCTGTTCTGTATACACTCAGCAGAACAGCACTAACCAGCTTCACCGTGTTGGTAAAGACTGACCTGCATGTTGTCTGTTCTGTATACACTCAGCAGAACAGCACTAACCAGCTTCACCGTGGTGGTAAAGACTGACCTGCATGTTGTCTGTTCTGTATACACTCAGCAGAACAGCACTAACCAGCTTCACCGTGTTGGTAAAGACTGACCTGCATGTTGTCTGTTCTGTATACACTCAGCAGAACAGCACTAACCAGCTTCACCGTGTTGGTAAAGACTGACCTGCATGTTGTCTGTTCTGTATACACTCAGCAGAACAGCACTAACCAGCTTCACCGTGGTGGTAAAGACTGACCTGCATGTTGTCTGTTCTGTATACACTCAGCAGAACAGCACTAACCAGCTTCACCGTGGTGGTAAAGACTGACCTGCATGTTGTCTGTTCTGTATACACTCAGCAGAACAGCACTAACCAGCTTCACCGTGGTGGTAAAGACTGACCTGCATGTTGTCTGTTCTGTATACACTCAGCAGAACAGCACTAACCAGCTTCACCGTGTTGGTAAAGACTGACCTGCATGTTGTCTGTTCTGTATACACTCAGCAGAACAGCACTAACCAGCTTCACCGTGTTGGTAAAGACTGACCTGCATGTTGTCTGTTCTGTATACACTCAGCAGAACAGCACTAACCAGCTTCACCGTGTTGGTAAAGACTGACCTGCATGTTGTCTGTTCTGTATACACTCAGCAGAACAGCACTAACCAGCTTCACCGTGTTGGTAAAGACTGACCTGCATGTTGTCTGTTCTGTATACACTCAGCAGAACAGCACTAACCAGCTTCACCGTGGTGGTAAAGACTGACCTGCATGTTGTCTGTTCTGTATACACTCAGCAGAACAGCACTAACCAGCTTCACCGTGTTGGTAAAGACTGACCTGCATGTTGTCTGTTCTGTATACACTCAGCAGAACAGCACTAACCAGCTTCACCGTGGTGGTAAAGACTGACCTGCATGTTGTCTGTTCTGTATACACTCAGCAGAACAGCACTAACCAGCTTCACCGTGGTGGTAAAGACTGACCTGCATGTTGTCTGTTCTGTATACACTCAGCAGAACAGCACTAACCAGCTTCACCGTGGTGGTAAAGACTGACCTGCATGTTGTCTGTTCTGTATACACTCAGCAGAACAGCACTAACCAGCTTCACCGTGGTGGTAAAGACTGACCTGCATGTTGTCTGTTCTGTATAAAACTCAGCAGAACAGCACTAACCAGCTTCACCGTGGTGGTAAAGACTGACCTGCATGTTGTCTGTTCTGTATACACTCAGCAGAACAGCACTAACCAGCTTCACCGTGGTGGTAAAGACTGACCTGCATGTTGTCTGTTCTGTATACACTCAGCAGAACAGCACTAACCAGCTTCACCGTGTTGGTAAAGACTGACCTGCATGTTGTCTGTTCTGTATACACTCAGCAGAACAGCACTAACCAGCTTCACCGTGTTGGTAAAGACTGACCTGCATGTTGTCTGTTCTGTATACACTCAGCAGAACAGCACTAACCAGCTTCACCGTGTTGGTAAAGACTGACCTGCATGTTGTCTGTTCTGTATACACTCAGCAGAACAGCACTAACCAGCTTCACCGTGGTGGTAAAGACTGACCTGCATGTTGTCTGTTCTGTATACACTCAGCAGAACAGCACTAACCAGCTTCACCGTGGTGGTAAAGACTGACCTGCATGTTGTCTGTTCTGTATACACTCAGCAGAACAGCACTAACCAACTTCACCGTGTTGGTAAAGACTGACCTGCATGTTGTCTGTTCTGTATACACTCAGCAGAACAGCACTAACCAGCTTCACCGTGTTGGTAAAGACTGACCTGCATGTTGTCTGTTCTGTATACACTCAGCAGAACAGCACTAACCAGCTTCACCGTGGTGGTAAAGACTGACCTGCATGTTGTCTGTTCTGTATACACTCAGCAGAACAGCACTAACCAGCTTCACCGTGGTGGTAAAGACTGACCTGCATGTTGTCTGTTCTGGTTGGATTCTCAAAGCTGATAGAGGAAACTATGTTTTCTCTTCATAATTAGTTTCTTTCTGTGTTTGTGTTTTGGTTTTGTCCGTTGAGCCTGTTGAGCTGGAGCCCCGTGTTCATGCTTCAGGCTTCATTCATCCACAGCATCAAAAGTAGTGCCATTTATAGGGAATAGGGTGCCATTTATAGGGAATAGGGTGCCATTTATAGGGAACAGGGTACCATTTATAGGGAATAGGGTGCCATTTATAGGGAACAGGGTACCATTTATAGGGAATAGGGTGCCATTTATAGGGAATAGGGTGCCATTTATAGGGAATAGGGTGCCATTTATAGGGAATAGGGTGCCATTTATAGGGAATAGGGTGCCATTTATAGGGAACAGGGTACAATTTATAGGGAACAGGGTGCCATTTATAGGGAATAGGGTGCCATTTATAGGGAATAGGTTGCCATTTATAGGGAATAGGGTGCCATTTATAGGGAATAGGGTGCCATTTATAGGGAATAGGGTGCCATTTATAGGGAACAGGGTACCATTTATAGGGAATAGGGTGCCATTTATAGGGAATAGGGTGCCATTTATAGGGAATAGGGTGCCATTTATAGGGAACAGGGTGCCATTTATAGGGAATAGGGTGCCATTTATAGGGAATAGGGTGCCATTTATAGGGAACAGGGTGTCATTTATAGGGAATAGGGTGCCATTTATAGGGAATAGGGTGCCATTTATAGGGAATAGGGTGCCATTTATAGGGAACAGGGTACAATTTATAGGGAACAGGGTGCCATTTATAGGGAATAGGGTGCCATTTATAGGGAATAGGTTGCCATTTATAGGGAATAGGGTGCCATTTATAGGGAATAGGGTGCCATTTATAGGGAATAGTGTGCCATTTATAGGGAACAGGGTACCATTTATAGGGAATAGGGTGCCATTTATAGGGAATAGGGTGCCATTTATAGGGAATAGGGTGCCATTTATAGGGAACAGGGTGCCATTTATAGGGAATAGGGTGCCATTTATAGGGAATAGGGTGCCATTTATAGGGAACGGGGTGCCATTTGGGGCGTAACCCTGCTGTCCATGGTGACGTTCTGACTACGTCCCGCACCACGCTGTCTCCTGCTTCAAACTATTGAAGAATGCTGTGCAGGATTTAAACCAGGTTGTCTTAAATGTACTGTAGGTCAACCCTGTCTTCCCGACCTGCTAGTAGACAGAATGATGGAATGTGATGGATTCCCTCTAGTATCTTGTCAACATCATCAAAGGTGCAGCCTGTCTTCTATAAAGTTTTCTCCGTCACTTTAAACTCGACTGACTCTGAGATGGTCCAAAACTGAAAGCAGGAGGGATATATATAAATATAGATGTAGCTAGATATAGTGTAGAGAGGAGATCAGATCTACTATAAAAGGTCATGTACAGTATTACAGTCACACAGTTTTGGTCCCTGGCCCTGATCCATTGTGACTGAGACTCTCTAGTTCTGAACGTTTCAACATTTGATCTCACCGGCGTTTGTTAATGATGGATTTTTATGTTGAGAGTTTTATGGAATCCCTGGACTGATTTTATGTATAATACATTTGCAAAAATGTCTACAAACCTGTTTTGGCTTTGTCATTATGGGGTTTTCTGTGTAGATTGAGGAGGATTTTTTTTATTTAATGCATTTTAGAATAAGGCTGTAATGTAATAAAATGTGGGAAAAGTCAAGGGGTCTGAATACCTTTCTGAATGCGCTGTATAGTATAATACTAGTACTTTATTGTTGTTAATATAATGTCCTGTTTCTGTGTATCTCTACTCAGAAAACAGCAGTGGATGGGAAACGACAAGAGATTATTGTCCTGGACTCCAAACGGAGCAATGCCATCAACATCGGGCTGACCGTCCTCCCCCCTCCCCGCACCATCAAGACAGCCATCCTCAACTTCGACGAGTACGCTTTGAACAAGGAGGGGATCGAGGTGAGCTGCATGTCACATGGTATCTTGAAATGATTGGGCTATAATGAT
>NC_092148.1:5919284-5992556 GCF_045791955.1 Oncorhynchus clarkii lewisi
TCTGACGCCATCTGTTTCTCCAGAGAGAGATAACGGTGTGATATCTGACGCCATCTGTTTCTCCAGAGAGAGATAACGGTGTGATATCTGACGCCATCTGTTTCTCCAGAGAGAGATAACGGTGTGATATCTGACGCCATCTGTTTCTCCAGAGAGAGATAAAGGTGTGATATCTGATGCCGTCTGTTTCTCCAGAGAGAGATAACGGTGTGATATCTGACACCATCTGTTTCTCCAGAGAGAGATAACGGTGTGATATCTGACGCCATCTGTTTCTCCAGAGAGAGATAACGGTGTGATATCTGACGCCGTCTGTTTCTCCAGAGAGAGATAACGGTGTGATATCTGACGCCGTCTGTTTCTCCAGAGAGAGATAACGGTGTGATATCTGACACCATCTGTTTCTCCAGAGAGAGATAACGGTGTGATATCTGACGCCGTAAACTGCAATGTGATGCCGTCATGTTTTTCTCTCTACGTGTTGCAGGTTCCATGCCTTCCTGTTGTTCCTGGGCCATCCAGCGTACGCTGTGCGGGAGGTCAGCATCCACCGCTTCAGTAAGATCCTCAGTGAGTTTGCCCTGGAGTACCGGACCACACGGGAACGCGTCCTGCAACAGAAACAGAAGAGGGCCAACCACAGAGAGAGGAACAAGACCAGAGGAAAGATGATCACAGATGTGAGTGTTGTTGTTCACTTAACAGGCCTGCTCATGGGAAGTGGCTCAAATGGTGCCCTACTCCCTATATAGTGGACTACCTTTGACCAGGGCTCTGCTAAAAAATGGTGTACTATAAAGGGAATAGGGTAGCATTTGGGACGCAGACCTTGTATATTTAAACACTTTTAGTCTCTTGCCCCATCTGGTCTCTTTTTCCTTTGTAGGCTTCTCCTGTCTTCTCCTGTGTTCTCCTGTCTTCTCCTGTGTTCTCCTGTCTTCTCCTGTCTTCTCCTGTGTTCTCCTGTGTTCTCCTGTCTTCTCCTGTGTTCTCCTGTCTTCTCCTGTGTTCTCCTGTCTTCTCCTGTCTTCTCCTGTCTTCTCCTGTGTTCTCCTGTATTCTCTTGTCTTCTCCGGTGTTCTCCTGTCTTCTCCTGTGTTCTCCTGTCTTCTCCTGTGTTCTCCTGTCTTCTCCTGTCTTCTCCTGTCTTCTCCTGTGTTCTCCTGTGTTCTCCTGTATTCTCTTGTCTTCTCCGGTGTTCTTATGTATTCTCCTTTGTTCTCCTGTATTATCTTGTCTTCTCCTGTGTTCTCCTGTGTTCCCCTGTATTCTCTTGTCTTCTCCGGTGTTCTTATGTCTTCTCCTGTATTCTCCTGTCTTCTCCTGTCTTCTCCTGTGTTCTCCTGTCTTCTCCTGTGTTCTCCTGTCTTCTCCTGTCTTCTCCTGTCTTCTCCTGTGTTCTCCTGTGTTCTCCTGTATTCTCTTGTCTTCTCCGGTGTTCTTATGTATTCTCCTTTGTTCTCCTGTATTCTCTTGTCTTCTCCTGTGTTCTCCTGTGTTCCCCTGTATTCTCTTGTCTTCTCCGGTGTTCTTATGTATTCTCCTGTCTTTTCCTGTGTTCTCTTCACCTGAGACTCTCAATTTCTTTCTTGAACTTCCTCATTGTCATCCTCAGGATTTCATACCCACCTGCTCACTCTCCAAACACGTGGCCACTGGTCACCTCAGACAACGCATTCATTTCCAATGACATCAGCATAGTTTCACACATCCAGTACAGTGATTGGTTACTGTAACAGTAATCAGTGATCTGTTTACTATGTATCCTATTCTAAAACAGCAGGACTGGTCCCCTCTCCCCATACTCCTGCTCCTCCTCCTTCTACCCATCCTCCTCCTCCTGCTCCTCTTCCTCTGCCCCCCCTCCACCTGCTCCTCCTCCTGCTCCCCCTCCTCCCTGTGTGATGATGAAACTCCCTCCAGCCCAGAGGGGCCTGCAGCCTGCTGTAGGAGGGAGATGGAGCAGCACTCCAGGGCCTGTTGTCCTTGGTAGGGTTCACCTCCAGTTCAAGAGCACCCTAATTCAATCACTGTGTGAAATATTCCAACTTTTGGATGTCCCTGCAGGAGAAATAACTAACCCCACAGCGTGATCACGCTGCTCTCACAGGGAGGAGGGGAGCACAATTGTGTGGTCGTCACACCCAATGGGGAATTTGTGGACCGTACAAAGGACAAGACGTGTGTTAATAGTCGACCAGCGTTTTTAGATAACCTCATTTACAGAATAGAACATTCCTCATTCTTCTTTTTGTCAGAGGTCATATTTCTGCTCTTTCTGTTTGACTATGGCGCCTCCAGCACATCTCATAACATCTCATTTTCTGTCTTCCTCTTCATTTCATCTTCTTCCCTTTCCTCTGTAGAGTGAGGATGAAGAGGATGGTGAGGTATGGGTGTGTGTGTGTGTGTGCGTGTGTGAACAAGTGCATGTGTGTGTGTTATTTTTCCTGTGGTAGTAATGTCTCTAACCTTTAACCAAAAGCCAGAATTCTTCATCACGATCAAGTTGACATATTACTCTCTTGTGTGTCCGCTGTATTTCTTGCTGTGATTTTGAATGCAGCCAACAAGCTACAGTAGTAGTTATCAGACTAGGTATTGACAGTGTGTTTAGAGGAACCAGTAGTTATCAGACTAGGTATTGACAGTGTGTTTAGAGGAACCAGCTACAGTAGTAGTTATCAGACTAGGTATTGACAGTATGTTTAGAGGAACCAGTAGTTACCAGACTAGGTATTGACAGTGTGTTTAGAGGAACCAGTTACAGTAGTAGTTATCAGACTAGGTATTGACAGTGTGTTTAGAGGAACCAGCTACAGTAGTAGTTATCAGACTAGGTATTGACAGTGTGTTTAGAGGAACCAGCTACAGTAGTAGTTACCAGACTAGGTATTGACGGTATGATTAGAGGAACCAACTACAGTAGTAGTTATCAGACTAGGTATTGACAGTATGTTTAGAGGAACCAGCTACAGTAGTAGTTATCAGACTAGGTATTGACAGTGTGTTTAGAGGAACCAGCTACAGTAGTAGTTATCAGACTAGGTATTGACAGTATGTTTAGAGGAACCAGCTACAGTAGTAGTTATCAGACTAGGTATTGACAGTGTGTTTAGAGGAACCAGCTACAGTAGTAGTTACCAGACTAGGTATTGACGGTATGATTAGAGGAACCAACTACAGTAGTAGTTATCAGACTAGGTATTGACAGTGTGTTTAGAGGAACCAGCTACAGTAGTAGTTATCAGACTAGGTATTGACAGTGTGTTTAGAGGAACCAGCTACAGTAGTAGTTATCAGACTAGGTATTGACAGTATGTTTAGAGGAACCAGCTACAGTAGTAGTTACCAGACTAGGTATTGACAGTATGTTTAGAGGAACCAGTAGTTATCAGACTAGGTATTGACAGTATGTTTAGAGGAACCAGCTACAGTAGTAGTTATCAGACTAGGTATTGACAGTATGTTTAGAGGAACCAGCTACAGTAGTAGTTATCAGACTAGGTATTGACAGTATGTTTAGAGGAACCAGCTACAGTAGTAGTTATCAGACTAGGTATTGACAGTGTGTTTAGAGGAACCAGCTACAGTAGTAGTTATCAGACTAGGTATTGACAGTGTGTTTAGAGGAACCAGCTACAGTAGTAGTTATCAGACTAGGTATTGACAGTGTGTTTAGAGGAACCAGCTACAGTAGTAGTTATCAGACTAGGTATTGACAGTATGTTTAGAGGAACCAGTAGTTATCCGACTAGGTATAGACAGTATGTTTAGAGGAACCAGCTACAGTAGTAGTTATCAGACTAGGTATAGACAGTATGTTTAGAGGAACCAGTAGTTATCCGACTAGGTATAGACAGTATGTTTAGAGGATCCAGCTACAGTAGTAGTTATCAGACTAGGTATTGACAGTATGTTTAGAGGAACCAGTAGTTATCAGACTAGGTATTGACAGTGTGTTTAGAGGAACCAGTAGTTATCAGACTAGGTATTGACAGTGTGTTTAGAGGAACCAGTAGTTATCAGACTAGGTATTGACAGTATGTTTAGAGGAACCAGCTACAGTAGTAGTTATCAGACTAGGTATTGACAGTATGTTTAGAGGAACCAGCTACAGTAGTAGTTATCAGACTAGGTATTGACAGTGTGTTTAGAGGAACCAGCTACAGTAGTAGTTATCAGACTAGGTATTGACAGTGTGTTTAGAGGAACCAGCTACAGTAGTAGTTATCAGACTAGGTATTGACAGTATGTTTAGAGGAACCAGTAGTTATCAGACTAGGTATTGACAGTATGTTTAGAGGAACCAGCTACAGTAGTAGTTATCAGACTAGGTATTGACAGTGTGTTTAGAGGAACTAGCTACAGTAGTAGTTATCAGACTAGGTATTGACAGTGTTTTTAGAGGAACCAGCTACAGTAGTAGTTATCAGACTAGGTATTGACAGTATGTTTAGAGGAACCAGTAGTTATCAGACTAGGTATTGACAGTGTGTTTAGAGGAACCAGCTACAGTAGTAGTTACCAGACTAGGTATTGACTGTATGTTTAGAGGAACCAGTAGTTATCAGACTAGGTATTGACAGTATGTTTAGAGGAACCAGCTACAGTAGTAGTTATCAGACTAGGTATTGACAGTGTGTTTAGAGGAACCAGCTACAGTAGTAGTTATCAGACTAGGTATTGACAGTATGTTTAGAGGAACCAGCTACAGTAGTAGTTATCAGACTAGGTATTGACAGTGTGTTTAGAGGAACCAGCTACAGTAGTAGTTACCAGACTAGGTATTGACGGTATGATTAGAGGAACCAACTACAGTAGTAGTTATCAGACTAGGTATTGACAGTGTGTTTAGAGGAACCAGCTACAGTAGTAGTTATCAGACTAGGTATTGACAGTGTGTTTAGAGGAACCAGCTACAGTAGTAGTTATCAGACTAGGTATTGACAGTATGTTTAGAGGAACCAGCTACAGTAGTAGTTACCAGACTAGGTATTGACAGTATGTTTAGAGGAACCAGTAGTTATCAGACTAGGTATTGACAGTATGTTTAGAGGAACCAGCTACAGTAGTAGTTATCAGACTAGGTATTGACAGTATGTTTAGAGGAACCAGCTACAGTAGTAGTTATCAGACTAGGTATTGACAGTATGTTTAGAGGAACCAGCTACAGTAGTAGTTATCAGACTAGGTATTGACAGTATGTTTAGAGGAACCAGTAGTTATCAGACTAGGTATTGACAGTGTGTTTAGAGGAACCAGTAGTTATCAGACTAGGTATTGACAGTGTGTTTAGAGGAACCAGTAGTTATCAGACTAGGTATTGACAGTGTGTTTAGAGGAAC
This sequence comes from Oncorhynchus clarkii lewisi, assembly GCF_045791955.1. Taxonomy (NCBI): domain Eukaryota; kingdom Metazoa; phylum Chordata; class Actinopteri; order Salmoniformes; family Salmonidae; genus Oncorhynchus; species Oncorhynchus clarkii. The sequence goes on from NC_092148.1 coordinate 5,924,633, forward strand.
CAGTAGTTATCAGACTAGGTATTGACAGTATGTTTAGAGGAACCAGCTACAGTAGTAGTTATCAGACTAGGTATTGACAGTATGTTTAGAGGAACCAGCTACAGTAGTAGTTATCAGACTAGGTATTGACAGTGTGTTTAGAGGAACCAGCTACAGTAATCAGACAGTAGTATTGACAGTGTGTTTAGAGGAACCAGCTACAGTAGTAGTTATCAGACTAGGTATTGACAGTATGTTTAGAGGAACCAGTAGTTATCAGACTAGGTATTGACAGTATGTTTAGAGGAACCAGCTACAGTAGTAGTTATCAGACTAGGTATTGACAGTGTGTTTAGAGGACTAGCTACAGTAGTAGTTTCAGACTAGTAGGTGTTTTTAGAGGAACCACTACAGCAGACTAGGTATTGACAGTATGTTTAGAGGAACCAGTAGTTATCAGACTAGGTATTGACAGTATGTTTAGAGGAACCAGCTACAGTAGTAGTTATCAGACTAGGTATTGACAGTGTGTTTAGAGGAACCAGCTACAGTAGTAGTTATCAGACTAGGTATTGACAGTATGTTTAGAGGAACCAGCTACAGTAGTAGTTATCAGACTAGGTATTGACAGTATGTTTAGAGGAACCAGCTACAGTAGTAGTTATCAGACTAGGTATTGACAGTATGTTTAGAGGAACCAGCTACAGTAGTAGTTATCAGACTAGGTGTTGACAGTGTGTTTAGAGGAACCAGTAGTTATCAGACTAGGTATTGACAGTATGTTTAGAGGAACCAGTAGTTATCAGACTAGGTATTGACAGTGTGTTTAGAGGAACCAGTAGTTATCAGACTAGGTATTGACAGTATGTTTAGAGGAACCAGGTACAGTAGTAGTTATCAGACTAGGTATTGACAGTGTGTTTAGAGGAACCAGTTACAGTAGTAGTTATCAGACTAGGTATTGACAGTGTGTTTAGAGGAACCAGCTACAGTAGTAGTTATCAGACTAGGTATTGACAGTATGTTTAGAGGAACCAGCTACAGTAGTAGTTATCAGACTAGGTATTGACAGTATGTTTAGAGGAACCAGTAGTTATCAGACTAGGTATTGACAGTGTGTTTAGAGGAACCAGCTACAGTAGTAGTTACCAGACTAGGTATTGACAGTGTGTTTAGAGGAACCAGCTACAGTAGTAGTTATCAGACTAGGTATTGACAGTATGTTTAGAGGAACCAGTAGTTATCAGACTAGGTATAGACAGTATGTTTAGAGGATCCAGCTACAGTAGTAGTTATAAGACTAGGTATTGACAGTATGTTTAGAGGAACCAGTAGTTATCAGACTAGGTATTGACAGTGTGTTTAGAGGAACCAGCTACAGTAGTAGTTACCAGACTAGGTATTGACAGTGTGTTTAGAGGAACCAGCTACAGTAGTAGTTATCAGACTAGGTATTGACAGTATGTTTAGAGGAACCAGCTACAGTAGTAGTTACCAGACTAGGTATTGACAGTATGTTTAGAGGAACCAGTAGTTATCAGACTAGGTATTGACAGTATGTTTAGAGGAACCAGCTACAGTAGTAGTTATCAGACTAGGTATTGACAGTGTGTTTAGAGGAACCAGCTACAGTAGTAGTTATCAGACTAGGTATTGACAGTGTGTTTAGAGGAACCAGCTACAGTAGTAGTTATCAGACTAGGTATTGACAGTATGTTTAGAGGAACCAGTAGTTATCAGACTAGGTATTGACAGTATGTTTAGAGGAACCAGCTACAGTAGTAGTTATCAGACTAGGTATTGACAGTGTGTTTAGAGGAACTAGCTACAGTAGTAGTTATCAGACTAGGTATTGACAGTGTTTTTAGAGGAACCAGCTACAGTAGTAGTTATCAGACTAGGTATTGACAGTATGTTTAGAGGAACCAGTAGTTATCAGACTAGGTATTGACAGTGTGTTTAGAGGAACCAGCTACAGTAGTAGTTACCAGACTAGGTATTGACTGTATGTTTAGAGGAACCAGTAGTTATCAGACTAGGTATTGACAGTATGTTTAGAGGAACCAGCTACAGTAGTAGTTATCAGACTAGGTATTGACAGTGTGTTTAGAGGAACCAGCTACAGTAGTAGTTATCAGACTAGGTATTGACAGTATGTTTAGAGGAACCAGCTACAGTAGTAGTTATCAGACTAGGTATTGACAGTGTGTTTAGAGGAACCAGCTACAGTAGTAGTTACCAGACTAGGTATTGACGGTATGATTAGAGGAACCAACTACAGTAGTAGTTATCAGACTAGGTATTGACAGTGTGTTTAGAGGAACCAGCTACAGTAGTAGTTATCAGACTAGGTATTGACAGTGTGTTTAGAGGAACCAGCTACAGTAGTAGTTATCAGACTAGGTATTGACAGTATGTTTAGAGGAACCAGCTACAGTAGTAGTTACCAGACTAGGTATTGAGAGTATGTTTAGAGGAACCAGTAGTTATCAGACTAGGTATTGACAGTATGTTTAGAGGAACCAGCTACAGTAGTAGTTATCAGACTAGGTATTGACAGTATGTTTAGAGGAACCAGCTACAGTAGTAGTTATCAGACTAGGTATTGACAGTATGTTTAGAGGAACCAGCTACAGTAGTAGTTATCAGACTAGGTATTGACAGTATGTTTAGAGGAACCAGTAGTTATCAGACTAGGTATTGACAGTGTGTTTAGAGGAACCAGTAGTTATCAGACTAGGTATTGACAGTGTGTTTAGAGGAACCAGTAGTTATCAGACTAGGTATTGACAGTGTGTTTAGAGGAACCAGTAGTTATCAGACTAGGTATTGACAGTATGTTTAGAGGAACCAGCTACAGTAGTAGTTTTCAGACTAGGTATTGACAGTATGTTTAGAGGAACCAGCTACAGTAGTAGTTATCAGACTAGGTATTGACAGTGTGTTTAGAGGAACCAGCTACAGTAGTAGTTATCAGACTAGGTATTGACAGTGTGTTTAGAGGAACCAGCTACAGTAGTAGTTATCAGACTAGGTATTGACACTATGTTTAGAGGAACCAGTAGTTATCAGACTAGGTATTGACAGTATGTTTAGAGGAACCAGCTACAGTAGTAGTTATCAGACTAGGTATTGACAGTGTGTTTAGAGGAACTAGCTACAGTAGTAGTTATCAGACTAGGTATTGACAGTGTTTTTAGAGGAACCAGCTACAGTAGTAGTTATCAGACTAGGTATTGACAGTATGTTTAGAGGAACCAGTAGTTATCAGACTATGTATTGACAGTGTGTTTAGAGGAACCAGCTACAGTAGTAGTTACCAGACTAGGTATTGACTGTATGTTTAGAGGAACCAGTAGTTATCAGACTAGGTATTGACAGTATGTTTAGAGGAACCAGCTACAGTAGTAGTTATCAGACTAGGTATTGACAGTGTGTTTAGAGGAACCAGCTACAGTAGTAGTTATCAGACTAGGTATTGACAGTATGTTTAGAGGAACCAGCTACAGTAGTAGTTATCAGACTAGGTATTGACAGTATGTTTAGAGGAACCAGCTACAGTAGTAGTTATCAGACTAGGTATTGACAGTATGTTTAGAGGAACCAGCTACAGTAGTAGTTATCAGACTAGGTGTTGACAGTGTGTTTAGAGGAACCAGTAGTTATCAGACTAGGTATTGACAGTATGTTTAGAGGAACCAGTAGTTATCAGACTAGGTATTGAGAGTGTGTTTAGAGGAACCAGTAGTTATCAGACTAGGTATTGACAGTATGTTTAGAGGAACCAGCTACAGTAGTAGTTATCAGACTAGGTATTGACAGTATGTTTAGAGGAACCAGCTACAGTAGTAGTTATCAGACTAGGTATTGACAGTGTGTTTAGAGGAACCAGTAGTTATCAGACTAGGTATTGACAGTATGTTTAGAGGAACCAGGTACAGTAGTAGTTATCAGACTAGGTATTGACAGTGTGTTTAGAGGAACCAGTTACAGTAGTAGTTATCAGACTAGGTATTGACAGTGTGTTTAGAGGAACCAGCTACAGTAGTAGTTATCAGACTAGGTATTGACAGTATGTTTAGAGGAACCAGCTACAGTAGTAGTTATCAGACTAGGTATTGACAGTGTGTTTAGAGGAACCAGCTACAGTAGTAGTTATCAGACTAGGTATTGACAGAATGTTTAGAGGAACCAGTAGTTATCAGACTAGGTATAGACAGTATGTTTAGAGGAACCAGCTACAGTAGTAGTTATAAGACTAGGTATTGACAGTATGTTTAGAGGAACCAGTAGTTATCAGACTAGGTATTGACAGTGTGTTTAGAGGAACCAGCTACAGTAGTAGTTACCAGACTAGGTATTGACAGTGTGTTTAGAGGAACCAGCTACAGTAGTAGTTATCAGACTAGGTATTGACAGTATGTTTAGAGGAACCAGCTACAGTAGTAGTTACCAGACTAGGTATTGACAGTATGTTTAGAGGAACCAGTAGTTATCAGACTAGGTATTGACAGTATGTTTAGAGGAACCAGTAGTTATCAGACTAGGTATTGACAGTGTGTTTAGAGGAACCAGTAGTTATCAGACTAGGTATTGACAGTATGTTTAGAGGAACCAGCTACAGTAGTAGTTATCAGACTAGGTATTGACAGTGTGTTTAGAGGAACCAGCTACAGTAGTAGTTATCAGACTAGGTATTGACAGTATGTTTAGAGGAACCAGCTACAGTAGTAGTTATCAGACTAGGTATTGACAGTGTGTTTAGAGGAACCAGCTACAGTAGTAGTTATCAGACTAGGTATTGACAGTATGTTTAGAGGAACCAGCTACAGTAGTAGTTATCAGACTAGGTATTGACAGTGTGTTTAGAGGAACCAGTAGTTATCAGACTAGGTATTGACAGTGTGTTTATAGGAACCAGCTACAGTAGTAGTTATCACACTAGGTATTGACAGTATGTTTACAGGAACCAGCTACAGTAGTGTTTATCAGACTAGGTATTGACAGTGTGTTTAGAGGAACCAGCTACAGTAGTAGTTATCAGACTAGGTATTGACAGTGTGTTTAGAGGAACCAGCTACAGTAGTAGTTATCAGACTAGGTATTGACAGTATGTTTAGAGGAACCAGCTACAGTAGTAGTTATCAGACTAGGTATTGACAGTGTGTTTAGAGGAACCAGCTATAGTAGTAGTTATCAGACTAGGTATTGACAGTATGTTTAGAGGAACCAGTAGTTATCCGACTAGGTATAGACAGTATGTTTAGAGGAACCAGCTACAGTAGTAGTTATCAGACTAGTTATTGGCAGTATGTTTAGAGGAACCAGTAGTTATCAGACTAGGTATTGACAGTGTGTTTAGAGGAACCAGCTACAGTAGTAGTTACCAGACTAGGTATTGACAGTGTGTTTAGAGGAACCAGCTACAGTAGTAGTTATCAGACTAGGTATTGACAGTATGTTTAGAGGAACCAGCTACAGTAGTAGTTACCAGACTAGGTATTGACAGTATGTTTAGAGGAACCAGTAGTTATCAGACTAGGTATTGACAGTATGTTTAGAGGAACCAGCTACAGTAGTAGTTATCAGACTAGGTATTGACAGTGTGTTTAGAGGAACCAGCTACAGTAGTAGTTATCAGACTAGGTATTGACAGTATGTTTAGAGGAACCAGCTACAGTAGTAGTTATCAGACTAGGTATTGACAGTATGTTTAGAGGAACCAGTAGTTATCAGACTGACAGTATGTTTAGAGGAACCAGCTACAGTAGTAGTTATCAGACTAGGTATTGACAGTGTGTTTAGAGGAACCAGCTACAGTAGTAGTTATCAGACTAGGTATTGACAGTATGTTTAGAGGAACCAGCTACAGTAGTAGTTATCAGACTAGGTATTGACAGTGTGTTTAGTAGTTATCAGACTAGGTATTGACAGTGTGTTTATAGAGGAACCAGCTACAGTAGTAGTTATCACACTAGGTATTGACAGTATGTTTACAGGAACCAGCTACAGTAGTGTTTATCAGACTAGGTATTGACAGTGTGTTTAGAGGAACCAGCTACAGTAGTAGTTATCAGACTAGGTATTGACAGTGTGTTTAGAGGAACCAGCTACAGTAGTAGTTATCAGACTAGGTATTGACAGTATGTTTAGAGGAACCAGCTACAGTAGTAGTTATCAGACTAGGTATTGACAGTGTGTTTAGAGGAACCAGCTATAGTAGTAGTTATCAGACTAGGTATTGACAGTATGTTTAGAGGAACCAGTAGTTATCCGACTAGGTATAGACAGTATGTTTAGAGGAACCAGCTACAGTAGTAGTTATCAGACTAGTTATTGGCAGTATGTTTAGAGGAACCAGTAGTTATCAGACTAGGTATTGACAGTGTGTTTAGAGGAACCAGCTACAGTAGTAGTTACCAGACTAGGTATTGACAGTGTGTTTAGAGGAACCAGCTACAGTAGTAGTTATCAGACTAGGTATTGACAGTATGTTTAGAGGAACCAGCTACAGTAGTAGTTACCAGACTAGGTATTGACAGTATGTTTAGAGGAACCAGTAGTTATCAGACTAGGTATTGACAGTATGTTTAGAGGAACCAGCTACAGTAGTAGTTATCAGACTAGGTATTGACAGTGTGTTAGAGGAACCAGCTACAGTAGTAGTTATCAGACTAGGTATTGACAGTATGTTTAGAGGAACCAGCTACAGTAGTAGTTATCAGACTAGGTATTGACAGTATGTTTAGAGGAACCAGTAGTTATCAGACTAGGTATTGACAGTATGTTTAGAGGAACCAGTAGTTATCAGACTAGGTATTAGAGGAACCAGCTACAGTAGTAGTTATCAGACTAGGTATTGACCAGACTAGTGACAGTAGTTTAGAGGAACCAGTATCAGACTAGACTAGGAACCAGTAGTTATGACAGTATGTTTAGAGGAACCACTAGGTAGTTATCAGACTAGGTATTGACAGTATGACAGTATGTTTAGAGGAACCAGTAGTTATCAGACTAGGTATTGACAGTATGTTTAGAGGAACCAGTAGTTATCAGACTAGGTATTGACAGTATGTTTAGAGGAACCAGCTACAGTAGTAGTTATCAGACTAGGTATTGACAGTATGTTTAGAGGAACCAGTAGTTATCAGACTAGGTATTGACAGTATGTTTAGAGGAACCAGTAGTTATCAGACTAGGTATTGACAGTATGTTTAGAGGAACCAGTAGTTATCAGACTAGGTATTGACAGTATGTTTAGAGGAACCAGCTACAGTAGTAGTTATCAGACTAGGTATTGACAGTATGTTTAGAGGAACCAGCTACAGTAGTAGTTATCAGACTAGGTATTGACAGTATGTTTAGAGGAACCAGTAGTTATCAGACTAGGTATTGACAGTATGTTTAGAGGAACCAGCTACAGTAGTAGTTATCAGACTAGGTATTGACAGTATGTTTAGAGGAACCAGTAGTTATCAGACTAGGTATTGACAGTTTGTTTAGAGGAAACAGTAGTTATCAGACTAGGTATTGACAGTGTGTTTAGAGGAACCAGTAGTTATCAGACTAGGTATTGACAGTATGTTTAGAGGAACCAGCTACAGTAGTAGTTATCAGACTAGGTATTGACAGTGTGTTTAGAGGAACCAGCTACAGTAGTAGTTATCAGACTAGGTATTGACAGTATGTTTAGAGGAACCAGCTACAGTAGTAGTTATCAGACTAGGTATTGACAGTGTGTTTAGAGGAACCAGCTACAGTAGTAGTTATCAGACTAGGTATTGACAGTATGTTTAGAGGAACCAGCTACAGTAGTAGTTATCAGACTAGGTATTGACAGTGTGTTTAGAGGAACCAGTAGTTATCAGACTAGGTATTGACAGTGTGTTTATAGGAACCAGCTACAGTAGTAGTTATCACACTAGGTATTGACAGTATGTTTACAGGAACCAGCTACAGTAGTAGTTATCAGACTAGGTATTGACAGTGTGTTTAGAGGAACCAGCTACAGTAGTAGTTATCAGACTAGGTATTGACAGTGTGTTTAGAGGAACCAGCTACAGTAGTAGTTATCAGACTAGTTATTGACAGTATGTTTAGAGGAACCAGCTACAGTAGTAGTTATCAGACTAGGTATTGACAGTATGTTTAGAGGAACCAGTAGTTATCCGACTAGGTATAGACAGTATGTTTAGAGGAACCAGCTACAGTAGTAGTTATCAGACTAGGTATTGGCAGTATGTTTAGAGGAACCAGTAGTTATCAGACTAGGTATTGACAGTGTGTTTAGAGGAACCAGCTACAGTAGTAGTTACCAGACTAGGTATTGACAGTGTGTTTAGAGGAACCAGCTACAGTAGTAGTTATCAGACTAGGTATTGACAGTATGTTTAGAGGAACCAGCTACAGTAGTAGTTACCAGACTAGGTATTGACAGTATGTTTAGAGGAACCAGTAGTTATCAGACTAGGTATTGACAGTATGTTTAGAGGAACCAGCTACAGTAGTAGTTATCAGACTAGGTATTGACAGTGTGTTTAGAGGAACCAGCTACAGTAGTAGTTATCAGACTAGGTATTGACAGTATGTTTAGAGGAACCAGCTACAGTAGTAGTTATCAGACTAGGTATTGACAGTATGTTTAGAGGAACCAGTAGTTATCAGACTAGGTATTGACAGTATGTTTAGAGGAACCAGTAGTTATCAGACTAGGTATTGACAGTATGTTTAGAGGAACCAGTAGTTATCAGACTAGGTATTGACAGTATGTTTAGAGGAACCAGTAGTTATCAGACTAGGTATTGACAGTATGTTTAGAGGAACCAGCTACAGTAGTAGTTATCAGACTAGGTATTGACAGTATGTTTAGGGGAACCAGTAGTTATCAGACTAGGTATTGACAGTATGTTTAGAGGAACCAGTAGTTATCAGACTAGGTATTGACAGTATGTTTAGAGGAACCAGTAGTTATCAGACTAGGTATTGACAGTATGTTTAGAGGAACCAGCTACAGTAGTAGTTATCAGACTAGGTATTGACAGTAGAGGAACCAGCTACAGTAGTTTAGAGGTATTGACCAGCTACAGTAGTAGTTATCAGACTAGGTATTGACAGTATGTTTAGAGGAACCAGTAGTTATCAGACTAGGTATTGACAGTATGTTTAGAGGAACCAGCTACAGTAGTAGTTATCAGACTAGGTATTGACAGTATGTTTAGAGGAACCAGTAGTTATCAGACTAGGTATTGACAGTTTGTTTAGAGGAACCAGTAGTTATCAGACTAGGTATTGACAGTGTGTTTAGAGGAACCAGCTACAGTAGTGTTTATCAGACTAGGTATTGACAGTATGTTTAGAGGAACCAGTAGTTATCAGACTAGGTATTGACAGTATGTTTAGAGGAACCAGCTACAGTAGTAGTTATCAGACTAGGTATTGACAGTGTGTTTAGAGGAACCAGCTACAGTAGTAGTTATCAGACTAGGTATTGGCAGTGTGTTTAGAGGAACCAGCTACAGTAGTAGTTATCAGACTAGGTATTGACAGTATGTTTAGAGGAACCAGCTACAGTAGTAGTTATCAGACTAGGTATAGACAGTATGTTTAGAGGAACCAGCTACAGTAGTAGTTATCAGACTAGGTATTGACAGTATGTTTAGAGGAACCAGTAGTTATCAGACTAGGTATTGACAGTGTGTTTAGAGGAACCAGCTACAGTAGTAGTTATCAGATTAGGTATTGACAGTATGTTTAGAGGAACCAGCTACAGTAGTAGTTATCAGACTAGGTATTGACAGTATGTTTAGAGGAACCAGTAGTTATCAGACTAGGTATTGACAGTGTGATTAGAGGAACCAGCTACAGTAGTAGTTATCAGACTAGGTAGAAGAATACAGATCCAGGAGATACATCTCAGATGGATAGTAAAACAAGGACATTTCAGACAGGGCTTAAGGGTTAGGGTTAGAAATAGGGGTTTGAGGTTAGGTTAAGGTTTAGGGTTAGAAATAGGGGTTTGAGGTTAGGTTAAGGTTTAGGGTTAGAAATAGGGGTTTGAGGTTAGGTTAAGGTTTAGGGTTAGAAATAGGGGTTTGAGGTTAGGTTAAGGTTTAGGGTTAGAAATAGGGGTTTGAGGTTAGGTTAAGGTTTAGGGTTAGAAATAGGGGTTTGAGGTTAGGTTAAGGTTTAGGGTTAGAAATAGGGGTTTGAGGTTAGGTTAAGGTTTAGGGTTAGAAATAGGGGTTTGAGGTTAGGTTAAGGTTTAGGGTTAGGTTCACGGTTAGGGAAAATAGGATAAATAGTTTGTTCCCACAAGGATGGTAAAACAAACTGTGTGTGTGTGTGTGTGTGTGTGTGTGTGTGTGTGTGTGTGTGTGTGTGTGTGTGTGTGTGTGTGTGTGTGTGTGTGTGTGTGTGTGTGTGTGTGTGTGTGTGTGTGTGTGTGAAAGAGAGAGAGAGACAGAGAGAGAGAGAGAGAGAGAGAGAGAGAGAGAGAGAGAGAGAGAGAGAGAGAGAGAGAAATAAAGAGAGAGAGAGAGGGCTATGGAAGTTCTGTTCACTGCAAGTCCACAGACAAGGGAAGCAGGGTAGGCCAAACTCAAACCAGACCCCAGGGGGTCAGAATCCACAGACAAGCACTTCCTGAGAGAACCTAACCCTTGGTAGTAGACCTCATGAGAACCAGAGATTCATCTCTTAAAAAACAATGGGTCCACATGAGAGTCTGAGTCCTAAATGCCACCCTATTCCTTATATAGTATAGTATAGTGTAGTTCTTTTGACCAGAGTCCTGGTCTAAAATAGTGCACTATAAAGGAATAGGGTTCCATTTGGGATGAAACCTCACTCTGCTGACCAGGATCAGCTTACACAGCTCTGTTTGTTCTATAATGGAACCAAGATGGCGATCACCGTCAACAGGGAAGAAATCAGCAGGTTTCAATACAGATGGTTTTTACTTAACTGTATGTGATGTAAAGGTTCATAAGACGGTCGTCACATAGTGCTGATAACTTAGGTCTAAGTAATGTTAACTTATGACTAATAAGTTATGACGAAGACCTGTGGTGAATGTTTTTTTGACAGTGTGTTTTTGTGGGGGGTGGGAGGTGTTGTTGGTTTGTTTGTTTGTTGTTTGTTTGTTACAGATACTAAATAAATATGGCTTCTGTTTGTGGGATACAATTTTTAAAAGTGCATGCAGCATCTGACCATTTAAATATAGCTCCCATGCTGTTGGTCAGGAGAATACTGTGAAGAACTGTGATTAACCCAGAATGGATTTGTATGTCGTTGTTTTCTACATGTTTTCTAATTGAGTGCTCTTAATGGTGCCAGAGCATGATGACTAATTGAACCATTTTCATAGATAGATTTAGGAAGTTTCATCTCTAACCTAGCTCTTCTCTCCTAATCCACCCCACAGGATGGAAAGTTTGGCGGAAGCGCCCCGGGGCCTGTAAGCCAGGAGGGCGTGCTGACGCAGGGTCTGCAGTATGCTGAGGATGCAGCCGAGCATGAGAACATGAAGGCAGTGCTGAAGAGCAGCTTGCAGGGCTGCAGTGACACCGTGCCAGGCCTACGTACACGCACCAGAGCCAGCAGGCCAGGTCAGTCTGACAGACCACCACCTTCACACAACTCCTGTCAAAAAGGGAAACTTCTGGACTTTTCTTTTTTTACAACGGCCAGCTCTACTACACCTGAGGTTGATTCTGTCTGTCCTTCTCTTCTCTCCTTCTCCTTCTCTTTCTCTCCTTGCCTTCTCTACTTTTCTTCTTCTTTTCTCTCCTTCTCTTCTCTCCTTGACTTCTCTCCTTCTCTTCTCTCCTTCTCTTCTTGTTTTCTCTCCTTCTCTTCTCTCCTTCTCTTTCTCTCCTTGCCTTCTCTACTTCTCTTCTTGTTTTCTCTCCTTCTCTTCTCTCCTTCTCTTCTCTCCTTCTCTTCTCTCCTTCTCTTTCTCTCCTTCTCTTCTCTCCTTCTCTTTCTCTCCTTCTCTTCTCTCCTTCTCTTCTCTCCTTCTCTTCTCTCCTTCTCTTCTCTCCTTCTCTTTCTCTCCTTGCCTTCTCTACTTTTCTTCTTGTTTTCTCTCCTTCTCTTCTCTCCTTGACTTCTCTCCTTCTCTTCTCTCCTTCTCTTTCGCTCCTTGTCTTCTCTACTTCTCTTCTTGTTTTCTCTCCTTCTCTTCTCTCCTTGTCTTCTCTCGTTCTCGTCTCTCCTTCTCTCCTTCTGTTCTCTCCTTGTCTTCTCTCCTTCTCTTTTCTCCTTGTCTTCTCTTCTTCTCTTCTCTCCTTCTCTCCTTATCTTCTCTCCTAGGCCGTGTGGGTCCTTGGGGCTCATCAGTGATTGAAGACCCACCTAATTGCACAGAGACAGACGCTGCAGATGAGATCATGGAGCGCATCGTCAGGTCAGCCACTCAGGGGCCCAGGACACGGACAGAGCCTCGCGAGAGGAAGAGGTCCAGAGCCAACCGCAAGTCACGTGAGTCAGAGGGCTTTTTTTACAGTAACAAAATATTTGAAGTAAGAGTTGCCTTTGTTTGACATCAGATTTGCAACTTTTCTTTTTACAGTATCCTTACATTAGCTTTGGATGTGGTGTGGCCAAAGGTTTAACTGCCCTCGACATCTGATTGTGGACTTTCTGTCAGTGTTAATGCACACTATCTTATTTTCCAGCATCACCTGAGTGATACAGTTCAACAACACCATGCTACAGTAAATACATCCAGTTCTATTTAAACCTCTTCATGTCTCTCTCTCTCTCTCTCTCTCTCTCTCTCTCTCTCTCTCTCTCTCTCTCTCTCTCTCTCTCTCTCTCTCTCTCTCTGTCTCTCTCTCTCTGTCTCTCTCTCTGTCTCTCTCTCTCTCAATTCCATTCTGTCTCTCTCTGTCTCTCTCTCTGTCTCTCTCTCTCTCTCTCTGTCTCTCTCTCTGTCTCTCTCTCTCTCTCTGTCTCTCTCTCTCTCTGTCTCTCTCTCTCTCTGTCTCTCTCTCTCTGTCTCTCTCTCTCTGTCTCTCTCTCTCTGTCTCTCTCTCTGTCTCTCTCTCTCTCAATTCCATTCTGTCTCTCTCTGTCTCTCTCTCTGTCTCTCTGTCTCTCTCTCTGTCTCTCTCTCTCTCTCTCTCTCTCTCTCTCTCTGTCTCTCTCTCTCTCTCTCTCTCTCTCTCTCTCTCTCTCTCTCTCTCTCTCTCTCTCTCTATGTCTCTTTCTGTGTCTCTGTGTCTCTGTGTCTCTCTCTCTCTCTGTCTCTGTCTCTCTGTCTGTCTGTCTGTCTGTCTCTCTCTCTCTCTCTCTCTCTCTCTCTCTCTTTCTCTCTCTATGTCTCTCTCTCTGTGTCTCTGTCTCTCTCTCTGTCTCTGTCTCTGTCTCTCTCTCTCTCTCTCTCTCTCTCTCTTTCTCTGTCTCTCTCTCTATGTCTCCCTGCCCTCTTCCTCTCTACAGTGAGAAGAACACTGAAAAGCGGTCTGACGCCAGAGGAGGCCAATGCCTTGGGGTTGTCCAGTGGTTCAGAGATGGCTGTGTGACAGGAAGAGAAGTAGAGCTGGATCCGGCAGCACAGCACACACAGACACCTGGGAAACCCTCTTACCGCCTGCCCCGCCCTTCACTGACCCCTGACCTCTAACCCCTGCTCATCCAGCCAGCCAGTCAACCGCTGCACCATAGCTTCGCTTGGTCTTTCCCCTGGTTCAGCTTTATGATGACTGTAGCTCATCTTCCTGTCTGTGGTTTGTGCAGGTAGCTGTGACACAGTGTTCCACCTGGTTAAGATGGTAAACAATGTTCAGGAAGAGACCATGAGGAATATGGTCCTCATCCAGGATAATAGATGGTTTTCAGTGGAACAAAGTGGTATTCGTATAGGGGCAGTTAAAGGGGTTCAGTGATCCAGCTGACTCAGCTCCACACACACACTCAGGTAAAGTTCAGCATCCAAACCACTACACTATGCTGCTGTGCCGACTTGAGTGTTTCTTAATGGTGTTGTTCCAATCAGTTGTTTCTCCTAACCTTTGAATATGAGGCTGAGGCCTTTGAGGAACAGCTCACATCCCAACTGTAAGTCTTAATCACTTGATGAAGCCCACAGTGACCACATGACTAGTGGTGAATCTCAGTTGTATTTCCTTGATTCCTCGTGTCTTCTATCCTCACCTGTCTACACAAGGCATTGGAGGACTAGATCTGAGGCTCGTCCTCCCTAACCTTTTCCTCAATTGAGATTCACCCTATGACTGAAAGATACAAACTGAGACTTACCTACACAGAAGACATTTAGCCTCAGGACTTCTAAAGGGAGGGACATGCGAGTGCTTGAATCACTGTGGACTTGTGTCTGAACCAAAAAGGCCTCGGAGTTGAGTAGTAAAGAAGTTAGCATTGACGCTAAATAAGTTAGCATTGATGCTAAATAAGTTAGCATTGACGCTAAATAAGTTAGCATTGACGCTAAATAAGTTAGCATTGATGCTAAATTAGTTAGCATTGATGCTAAATAAGTTAGCATTGATGTTAAAGACGTTAGCATTGATGTTAAAGACGTTAGCATTGATGTTATCTATCCCCACTTATGATGAGCTTGTGTGTTGGGCTTGGTGTCAGATAGTATTTTTAGTTTGAACAATTTTTGTTTATATTAAAAAAAAAAATGTCTGTGTCCACAGGCTGTTTTGTTCTACTATACTACTGTGGTAGTTTTTGGGGTTTTAAAATACTTTAATGTGTGAGAAAAAGGTGCTCAGAGAAGGAATATTTGCACTGGATGTAGACGTTGGATATTTAGAGGAAAGGAAGGGGAAATCCTTGACACACACTGATGTACCAATCAGATATCAGATGAATGAAAGAATCCCCCAGACAGAACCAATAATGAAACAGTAGCACAACTGATTATACACTCTAATTTCAGAGGAAACGTGAACAGATTCCTTTGACTTTTGCAAACTAAAATGTTTCCAATTTTGCATGTTGTTGATTCAGTTGGATTTTATACCGATGGAACAAACTGGAATTCCAAGAGGACACACCATGATGTGTTAAGAGGGAAGGTATCATTTACTACATACAATTGAATTACTGGTTTCCACTTTTAAAAAACACATAGCATATCAGAGTCATCAACTTTGGTGAGAACAGTCTGTGAGCGGACAAGTGTACAGAAGGGACGATGCTACTGGGTCCAGACAGACTCACGTCTGTCAATCACGCGTAGCGAATGTTACAGCTTTAACCTATAGGCCTGCCTACAACATACATGTTCCAGCTTTAGCCTATAGGCCTGCCTAGTACCTACAATTACACACGTGTTGCATGCATGACACCAGTGTTACGCAAGCTCCTGCTGTTGTTCGCTGCAAAGCCTTCTTCTATGGTTGAGACATACTTATTGTGGAGTGGTAGAACCGACAGGGAGATAGATATATTTACACTAGTTACATTTACGTACTCTCTCTTTACTCTCTGTGTCAAAGAGTTAGGCAACATTTAAGAATTGTTTAAAAAAGTAAGAGATGAATAATTGGTTATTATAGAAAAACGATATGAGCTTCAACTGAATGAGTGCCTTTTATAGACAAGTCTATTTATTCAGTAATGTTCAGGGAGATATTTGTTACAGAAAATGTTACTGTGTGTAATGAAAGGACTTCCTCCTTAGGTCAATTCAACAGCTGTGACTTCCTGTTTTCATTCTTTCCTAGATGAATACATGTCAGTACTATGTTCCATGGCTTTATGTCTTGGAAACAGTTCTCCTCTTCCATTTGCACATTGCAGTTTTATTTCGAATCACAACTAAACTAGGGTTATAGCTAATTGTCTAATGACAATATTTCCATTTTAGCAGTTTTGTCACAAAAAATGTTCTACAAAAAGATATTAGTTGTTTCCATTTGCCTTAATGTAGAATAAGGGCATATAGTATATCTGAACGTTCCTACACTGTTGACTTTTATTGAGGTGTAGTGGTTACAGTCAGCTAGATAGCTAGTTTTTTAAAGTGCATAATTCCAGTTTACATTTGGAATTGTGTAGAGAGTTGTATGATGATTCTACACAGTCACAAACATTCACTGTGATGGAAACAGCCATTGTCGACTAAACATGAAAGAATATATGCTTGCAGCAACACAAGCCACAACAAAACAGTCACACACCTACAAGTATATGTCTTTCTCATGGAGAACTTACAATTTGGTATGAAACTATCCAGCACCTTATACACCATTTGTAGCATGCGTCTTTCATTGAGGAAAACCAGAACATTAACAGTGAGAAAGTATATTCTTTCAGCCTTTTTCTCAGATGGTCATTTGGAGTATTGTAACTCTGAGTACATGTAAAGTAATAATGGGGGAAGAATGCTGTAAAATGATGTAAATGTCACAACGATGTGTTTTATGTCTTTCACTTGTTGGTATTTTGTATAGAATAGTGTATTAAAGGTTAAACAAAGCAGTGTTATTCTATGGAAATTGTAATTTAAGTGAAAACCAAACCATGCATGGTTTTAAAAAATGTCTACAGATGAGGCGTGTCACGTCATGTTATGGATAAAGGGAGATTTGATTTGATTTGATTTGAATGCTCAGAGGCTTTAGCGTTTGTTATGTTTTATTGTTTCCCCTCCCCACATGACTTGAAACACATTAGGATAGACGGAGTGGTCGATGTAACCACCTAGGACTGGATTCAATCTGTATCGCTGAACTTCAGCGTTACCACCTAGGACTGGATTCAATCTGTATCGCTGAACTTCAGCGTTATCACCTAGGACTGGATTCAATCTGTATCGCTGAACTTCAGCGTTACCACCTAGGACTGGATTCAATCTGTATCACTGAACTTCAGCGTTTTAGCGTGATTGAAAATGTTCCTGCATTAGCATAGACTGCATTCATGGTAAACACTGCATATGTCGGCTCCATCTGAAAGGATGCCAACTGTAACGCTTCAGCCCCTAGTACTCCTATGGAACCTTCAGCAGCCTTTCATTACATTGCACTCAATAAAACATGGCGTGTGTCCCAAATGGCACCCTATTCCCTATAGAGTGCACTACTTCTTCTTCTTTTTTTTTTTTTACCAGGACCCATAGAGTCCAAAAGTAATGTACCTTGTAGGGAATAGGGTGCCATTTGGAATGCAGACCATGTTTTCTGTGATTGGCTATATTATCTCCTTCTCCCCCACTGCTGTACTGTAAGTCAGTGTGGGACTTGGACACAAGCACATCCAGACTCGCTGAGCTTTTCTTGCGTCTTCGCCCCTCTAACAACAACTGTATGTATGAACATCTGGCAATAAAAGATCTCTTAAGAAACATTCAGAGACACTGTGTGAGTTCTGTTGTGTGAGGGGGAAAAACGTCTGATTCTTTGTTAAATGTGTCCTGGTAATAATCCCAGAGCAACTATTAGTAGTCTGGTCCTCTACTGTATCTGATGGAGTATACTGAATTCATGTCCATCATTTTCACTCCTGTCAATGATGTTGCACCTGGAACCCTGTTCCCCTGGTTGCACTGTAGCCTAGAGTTGTCTACACTACATGTGACCAACCTAAAAGTACTTGTTACATTTTGAATGCTTAGCAGGACAGGAAAATGGTCCAATTCACACACTTAACTAGAACACCCCTACTACCTCTGATCTGACAGACTCACTAAACACACATGCTTTGTTTGTAAATGATGTCTGAGTGTTGGAGTGTGCCCCTGGCTATCCGTAAATTAAAAACAAGACATTTGTGCCGTCTGGTTTGCTTAATACAAGGAATGTGAAATTATTTATACTTTTAATACTTAAGTACTTTTAAAACCAAACACTTTTGGACTTTTACTCAAGTAGTATTTTACTGGGTGACTTTCACTTTTACTTGAGTCATTTTCTATTAAGGTATCTTTACTTTTACTCAAGTATGACAATGTGGTACTTTTTCCACCACTGCCAACAGAGGGGGTATGGGACAAGGCTAACCAACAGAGAGGGTATGGGACAAGGCTAACCAACAGAGAGGGTATGGGACAAGGCTAACCAACAGAGGGTATGGAGGACAAGGCTAACCAACAGAGAGGGCTAACCAACAGAGAGGGTATGGGACAAGGCTAACCAACAGAGAGGGTATGGGACAAGACTAACCAACAGAGAGGGTATGGGACAAGGCTAACCAACAGAGAGGGTATGGGACAAGGCTAACCAACAGAGAGGGTATGTAGGACAAGGCTAACCAACAGAGAGGGCTAACCAACAGAGAGGGTATGGGACAAGGCTAACCAACAGAGAGGGTATGGGACAAGGCTAACCAACAGAGAGGGTATGGGACAAGGCTAACCAACAGAGAGGGTATGGGACAAGGCTAACCAACAGAGGGTATGGAGGACAAGGCTAACCAACAGAGAGGGCTAACCAACAGAGAGGGTATGGGACAAAGAGAGGGTATGGGACAAGACTAACCAACAGAGAGGGTATGGGACAAGGCTAACCAACAGAGAGGGTATGGGACAAGGCTAACCAACAGAGAGGGTATGGGACAAGGCTAACCAACAGAGAGGGTATGGGACAAGGCTAACCAACAGAGAGGGTATGGAGGACAAGGCTAACCAACAGAGAGAGTATGGAGGACAAGGCTAACCAACAGAGAGGGTATGGGACAAGGCTAACCAACAGAGAGAGTATGGGACAAGGCTAACCAACAGAGAGGGTATGGGACAAGGCTAACCAACAGAGGGCTCTGAATCAGGACAGAAACAACCGCTGACAGTGTGTATGGGTTCCTCTGGTGGTGACTGACTAGTGCTGCAGCCCAACTATGTCAAGGCAAAAAAAATAAACTTTCAACAATGTCAATGAGAAGGTGAGATTATTTGTGGAGGATTGATTGGTATAAAACCAATGTTAAAAAAAAGTATATTTTGTTTATCTCAATTATGTTTATACTTCTCAATGCCACAGACCCCCCCCCCCCCCTCCCATTTATTTTGTCTGTGAGAAGTTGATATCCAATACAAACCACAAAGAAACATTCAAATCGACAAGAAAAGTCCAACCTCTTTATTTTCAGTCCACATTACCCAAGCTGTAATTCACTGATCCACATGGATCACTAACCTGCTCCAGAGTTTACACAGGATCATGACACATACCAATACCCTTGTTCAGGTGTTCACACATGATCATCACACAAAACTCCTATTTGGTCTTGTTTAATGTGTCTATGTCCACAGGTGTTATGGATATTTAAACATGATAACGGTGTGTGTTTTTTATAAACTGTAAGCAGAGAGGAGAGGATGAACAACTAGCTCAAAAAAAGGAAACAGGAAAAACTACTACTACAGAAAGCACAGAAAAATTCAAAAAGATGAGATTCAGCTGAATG
This sequence comes from Oncorhynchus clarkii lewisi, assembly GCF_045791955.1. NCBI lineage: Eukaryota > Metazoa > Chordata > Actinopteri > Salmoniformes > Salmonidae > Oncorhynchus > Oncorhynchus clarkii. Next base: position 5,943,995 of record NC_092148.1, read on the forward strand.
TGTGAATCCTTGTTTATACCTGGTGCAAACCCCAGTCCTCTGTCCTGATCTTGTCCACATGGTAGTAAAATGTGTCTTGTATCTATCCACCAATTGCATTGTGACCAGACTTCCTGGTCCCTCCCTATATGCAAATGATTTGAGAGCTATTCTTTCAAAATAATACATATTTATTTTAAGACACATATTGATGCCATAAGACAAAGGTGCTAAATGTCAATATTTTAGAAGGTGTTATAATTGTGATTTAAATGGATTCACTGTCCATATGTCTACACTTGTAAGATATCCAGACACAATGTGTGCCTGACTACCTTCGGGGGTGGTCAGGATGATCTGATCACAATGCCTTTTTTAAATCATCTACACCGGTCTGAAAAGGTGGGCACAATCAGAATGTGGACATGATCAAGACAAAGGATACATGTTATAACCAGGTAGAAACAGTGCTTTAGGGAATCCAGTACAACCTAAGACATGATCTGCTCTATACAATTGGTGAACTAATAGCAAGGGCACATATCAATTATTACATCATTTGTCTGTCTCCTGATCTCATTATTCAAACCTATCAATATATAGTATTTTCCCTGAACAAATTTTGCACAGTACCTTACAATTGTTTAGATAAATGACATATTGGAGTATTCCCTTTCTAACAGACAATGATTGACTTTGTAAAACCCCCAGAACGGACAAGCTGTCAAGCAGAAAGAAAACATATGTATTCATTTTTGTATTGCTACATTTACAACATTTCAGTTAGTTTTTTTTTTTTTTTTTTTGCATAATTCTTCCTGTTTGCAGTTTGGTGTATGGCTGCAATGAAGTATGGCAAATGTCTGTCGTATAGCACCAAAAGACTGTTTGCTGGCCAGACATTTGATGACTTGTATTGTATGGTGTAGAAATAGTACATAGCAAAAATGTGCAATGCAGCTCAATCTTTTTGCCTGCAAGGTGATTACATTTTACAAAACAGCAAAGAGAAACAATGCTAACAGCATATTACTAGACAAATAAAGCTGGTCAACACAGTCAGTACAAGTCTGCTCCGTGTTCCATTGTGATTCAACTACTCCTTCTGTATCCCAGGTTTTACGTGTTGCTTTCTGGTCATCTGAGAGGGATACAAAACCACTAGGAGCTGAAAGTCAGACATGTTACGCAGTGAGCGCTCGCTTGGTACAGTAATGTACTTGCCCAAGATTTGACAATAAAACATGTTTTTCAAGTTTTTTCAAAAAGATTTTGTTCCAATTACAAATAAAATAAAAAGGTAGAATGACAGTCTGGTTGCATCCAGGTTACCTTCATTTAAAAACAGGTTACGGGGGGAGATCACTTACCAGAATTGAACTTGATCATTTGGGGTTTGTCTAAAAAGCATTAACATAGTTATAGAAAAACAGAAACCCAGATTGTAGCTTCGATAAGCCAGAGTACGGGAACTAAAGGTTCCCATTCTTACAAAATACTTTACTTTTTATTTTTTAATCTCAGTTATTCAAGAAGTTATATTAATATATAGCACCAGCCATCTTGGGGATGTATGTTCTGAAAGAGACAATGTGGTGGTGAACTAAATAGCATAACCCAGACAGCAGTGAGACAAAATGCTGAATTCCCCAAAGAACTAAAAGTGCAGTCCCACTCCAGCAAATTCCCAGACCCAAGCTATCTAACCCCGGCCACAGAACACCTCTCCTCTCCTACCACCTCTATGCCAACTGATGAGGTGCTTCAAGCATTTCCATGAGGAACGTGTCGATAGGGGTGTCACCAATCAGCTTGAAGAAGAACAGGTGCTCCAAACACTTCAAGCCAATAGAACGCAGTGCTGGCAGCCTGAGGAGGAGCTTAGCAAACCTGAGTGGGAGGGGTGAAGAGTGAGGGAATGAAATAACGGGACATTAATAAGCTACATGAATGCAACAGCAACACTCCTAGCTCTTACAGGGTCAGTTAGCAGCACAACCACAGGAGAGCAGATTAGTATGTATTGTTTTACACACAATACAAATGTATTTATCCAGGATGTACACACCTTTTAGTGTATGAGATACTAGTACTAATTCATGTAGCACATGAATGCCTACCTTCCCTGCTGCTCGGGGTATTTCTGCTTGCAGTAGGCTTCCAGTGACGCATAGACCTTCTCTCTCAGGAGCTCCACCTCTCCGGTGTTGGACAGACCTTTAGCGTCTGAGGGAGGGATACAACAGTTATTAACAGTTATTAACCATGACAGTAAAGGTGCAGAGGTAACATTGTGTATGACGGACTAATGGGAACAATAGAGCACCTGGGTTGAAGAGGACGATGGCTCGGAGGCAGCCCAGCTCTGTCTTGTCCATCTGCATGTCTCTCATCTTACTGACCAGCTCAGTGAGAACCCTACAGGAGGCCGGAAAGAGAGGTGGAGAGAGTTGTCTACATAGATGTACACTTGGTGTGTGTGTGTGTGTGTGTGGGTGTAGGTTATTACCGGTCAAATATGGCTCCCACCTCAGCACTCTGCACACTCTCCCTGTGGGGGTCAATTACAGCGTGTTATTACATGATGATGATCACAGAATTGAATACAACACTGTTATTATATATATGTGGTAATTATGCTATTATTATATTGTACGTTTTCCCTATTAGTGGTTAATGTTATGGGAAGCTGATCCTAGGTCTGTACCTAGGGGTAACTTAGCCGCATCCTGTGTGCCCAGCTGTCAAAGATGGCTGCCACCTCTGGACTGTGTGCCTACCTGTCAAAGATGGCCGCCACCCCTGCACTGTGTGCCTACCTGTCAAAGATGGCCGCCACCCCTGCACTGGGTGCCTACCTGTCAAAGATGGCCGCCACCCCTGCACTGGGTGCCTACCTGTCAAAGATGGCCGCCACCCCTGCACTGTGTGCGTTGTCCCGGTGTAGCTCATTGGCCAGCAGGACCCCGTCCTTCACAGCGATGGAGCGGTGTGAGAAGGAGGCGATCAGAAGTTCATTCCACCCTGACACACACAGGAGAAAAAGAGGGGAGAAGACGGAGAGGAGCAGAGGAGGGAGAAGAGACCGAAGGGACGGGACAGATACACAGGACGGAAGAGCAGAGAGGATCAGAGAAGGGAGGAGGAGAGACCTCATCAACAACCTCTGGGGCATTTGCTACTGTGTCCAGCAGAGTCTATCATGTATCAAATGATAGACCATGGATTGCTTGTTGTTCACTTACTCTACATTAGTGGAGCTTCAAATTAGTGGATTCGGCTATTTCAACAGTTCTGCTACAATAGCCCCCTGATGAATCCCTGGTAAAGACATTTCTGCTACAATAGCCCTCTGATGAATCCCTGGTAAAGACATTTCTGCTACAATAGCCCCCTGATGAAGGACAGTAAAGACATTTCTGCTACAATAGCCCCCTGACAGTAAAGACATTTCTGCTACAATAGCCCCCTGACAGTAAAGACATTTCTGCTACAATAGCCCCCTGACAGTAAAGACATTTCTGCTACAATAGCCCCCTGACGAAGGACAGTAAAGACATTTCTGCTACAATAGCCCCCTGATGAATCCCTGGTAAAGACATTTCTGCTACAATAGCCCCCTGATGAATCCCTGGTAAATATATTTATGCTACAATAGCCCCCTGACGAAGGACAGTAGACATTTCTGCTACAATAGCCCCCTGACAGTAAAGACATTTCTGCTACAATAGCCCCCTGACAGTAAAGACATTTCTGCTACAATAGCCCCCTGACAGTAAAGACATTTCTGCTACAATAGCCCCTTGACGAAAGACTGCAAAGACATTTCTGCTACAATAGCCCCCTGACGAAGGACAGTAAAGACATTTCTGCTACAATAGCCCCCTGAGAGTAAAGACATTTCTGCTACAATAGCCCCCTGACGAAGGACAGTAAAGACATTTCTGCTACAATAGCCCCCTGACGAAGGACAGTAAAGACATTTCTGCTACAATAGCCCCCTGACGAATCCCTGGTAAAGACATTTCTGCTACAATAGCCCCCTGACAGTAAAGACATTTCTGCTACAATAGCCCCCTGACAGTAAAGACATTTCTGCTACAATAGCCCCCTGACAGTAAAGACATTTCTGCTACAATAGCCCTCTGACGAAGGACAGTAAAGACATTTCTGCTACAATAGCCCCCTGACGAAGGACAGTAGACATTTCTGCTACAATAGCCCCCTGACAGTAAAGACATTTCTGCTACAATAGCCCCCTGACAGTAAAGACATTTCTGCTACAATAGCCCCCTGACAGTAAAGACATTTCTGCTACAATAGCCCCCTGACGAAGGACAGTAAAGACATTTCTGCTACAATAGCCCCCTGACGAAGGACAGTAAAGACATTTCTGCTACAATAGCCCCCTGACGAAGGACAGTAAAGACATTTCTGCTACAATAGCCCCCTGACGAAGGACAGTAAAGACATTTCTGCTACAATAGCCCCTTGACGAAAGACTGCAAAGACATTTCTGCTACAATAGCCCCCTGACGAAGGACAGTAAAGACATTTCTGCTACAATAGCCCCCTGAGAGTAAAGACATTTCTGCTACAATAGCCCCCTGACGAAGGACAGTAAAGACATTTCTGCTACAATAGCCCCCTGACGAAGGACAGTAAAGACATTTCTGCTACAATAGCCCCCTGACGAATCCCTGGTAAAGACATTTCTGCTACAATAGCCCCCTGACAGTAAAGACATTTCTGCTACAATAGCCCCCTGACAGTAAAGACATTTCTGCTACAATAGCCCTCTGACGAAGGACAGTAAAGACATTTCTGCTACAATAGCCCCCTGACGAATCCCTGGTAAAGACATTTCTGCTACAATAGCCCCCTGACGAAGGACAGTAGACATTTCTGCTACAATAGCCCCCTGACAGTAAAGACATTTCTGCTACAATAGCCCCCTGACAGTAAAGACATTTCTGCTACAATAGCCCCCTGACAGTAAAGACATTTCTGCTACAATAGCCCCCTGACGAAGGACAGTAAAGACATTTCTGCTACAATAGCCCCCTGACAGCAAAGACATTTCTGCTACATTAGCCCCCTGACGAAGGACAGTAAAGACATTTCTGCTACAATAGCCCCCTGACAGTAAAGACATTTCTGCTACAATAGCCCCCTGACGAAGGACAGTAAAGACATTTCTGCTACAATAGCCCCCTGACGAAGGACAGTAAAGACATTTATACTACAATAGCCCTCTGACAGTAAAGACATTTCTGCTATAATAGCCCTCTGACGAAGGACAGTAAGACATTTCTGCTACAATAGCCCCCTGACGAAGGACAGTAAAGACATTTATACTACAATAGCCCTCTGACAGTAAAGACATTTCTGCTACAATAGCCCTCTGACGAAGGACAGTAAGACATTTCTGCTACAATAGCCCCCTGACGAAGGACAGTAAAGACATTTCTGCTACAATAGCCCCCTGACGAAGGACAGTAAAGACATTTCTGCTACAATAGCCCCCTGACGAAGGACAGTAAAGACATTTCTGCTACAATAGCCCCCTGACGAAGGACAGTAAAGACATTTCTGCTACAATAGCCCCTTGACGAAAGACTGCAAAGACATTTCTGCTACAATAGCCCCCTGACGAAGGACAGTAAAGACATTTCTGCTACAATAGCCCCCTGAGAGTAAAGACATTTCTGCTACAATAGCCCCCTGACGAAGGACAGTAAAGACATTTCTGCTACAATAGCCCCCTGACGAAGGACAGTAAAGACATTTCTGCTACAATAGCCCCCTGACGAATCCCTAGTAAAGACATTTCTGCTACAATAGCCCCCTGACGAATCCCTGGTAAAGACATTTCTGCTACAATAGCCCCCTGACAGTAAAGACATTTCTGCTACAATAGCCCCCTGACAGTAAAGACATTTCTGCTACAATAGCCCCCTGACAGTAAAGACATTTCTGCTACAATAGCCCTCTGACGAAGGACAGTAAAGACATTTCTGCTACAATAGCCCCCTGACGAATCCCTGGTAAAGACATTTCTGCTACAATAGCCCCCTGACGAAGGACAGTAGACATTTCTGCTACAATAGCCCCCTGACAGCAAAGACATTTCTGCTACATTAGCCCCCTGACGAAGGACAGTAAAGACATTTCTGCTACAATAGCCCCCTGACAGTAAAGACATTTCTGCTACAATAGCCCCCTGACGAAGGACAGTAAAGACATTTCTGCTACAATAGCCCCCTGACGAAGGACAGTAAAGACATTTATACTACAATAGCCCTCTGACAGTAAAGACATTTCTGCTATAATAGCCCTCTGACGAAGGACAGTAAGACATTTCTGCTACAATAGCCCCCTGACGAAGGACAGTAAAGACATTTATACTACAATAGCCCTCTGACAGTAAAGACATTTCTGCTACAATAGCCCTCTGACGAAGGACAGTAAGACATTTCTGCTACAATAGCCCCCTGACGAAGGACAGTAAAGACATTTCTGCTACAATAGCCCCCTGACGAAAGACAGTAAAGACATTTCTGCTACAATAGCCCCCTGACGAAGGACAGTAAAGACATTTCTGCTACAATAGCCCCCTGACGAAGGACAGTAAAGACATTTCTGCTACAATAGCCCCTTGACGAAAGACTGCAAAGACATTTCTGCTACAATAGCCCCCTGACGAAGGACAGTAAAGACATTTCTGCTACAATAGCCCCCTGAGAGTAAAGACATTTCTGCTACAATAGCCCCCTGACGAAGGACAGTAAAGACATTTCTGCTACAATAGCCCCCTGACGAAGGACAGTAAAGACATTTCTGCTACAATAGCCCCCTGACGAATCCCTGGTAAAGACATTTCTGCTACAATAGCCCCCTGACAGTAAAGACATTTCTGCTACAATAGCCCCCTGACAGTAAAGACATTTCTGCTACAATAGCCCTCTGACGAAGGACAGTAAAGACATTTCTGCTACAATAGCCCCTGATGAATCCCTGGTAAAGACATTTCTGCTACAATAGCCCCCTGACGAATCCCTGGTAAAGACATTTCTGCTACAATAGCCCGCTGACGAATCCCTGGTAAAGACATTTCTGCTACAATAGCCCCCTGACGAATCCCTGGTAAAGACATTTCTGCTACAATAGCCCCCTGACGAATCCCTGGTAAAGACATTTCTGCTACTATAGCCCCCTGACGAATCCCTGGTAAAGACATTTCTGCTACAATAGCCCCCTGACAGTAAAGACATTTCTGCTACAATAGCCCTCTGACAGTAAAGACATTTCTGCTTCAATAGCACCCCGACGAAGGATGGATAAAGCACAAGAATAAAGCAGACAATTAGCGGCTGCAGGCTGCTCTTTATTTTATTTTGTTATTTAAAAAATATATATACAGTACCAGTCAAAAGTTTGGACACACCGACTCATTTAAGGGATTTTCTTTAGTTTGACTATTTTCTACATTGTAGAATAAGAGTGAAGACATCAAAACTATTAAATAACATATGGAATCATGTAGTAACACAAAAAGTGTTAAATCAAAATATATTTTATATTTGAGATCTTCAAAGTAGCTACAATTTCCATTGATGATCGCTTTGCACACGCTTGACATTCTCTCAACCAGCTTCATGAGGTAGTCACCTGGAATGTATTTCACAGCTGTGCCTTGTTAAACGTACATTTGTGGAATTTCTTTCCTTCTTAATGCGTTTGAGCCAATCAGTTGTGTTGTGACAAGGTATGGGTGGTATACAGAAGATACCAAATAGGGCTAAAAGACAAGAAGGCAAGAACAGCTCAAATAAGCAAAGAGAAACGACAGTCTATAATTACTTTAAGAAATGCAGGTCAGTCAATCCTGACAATTTCAAGAACTTTTAAAGTGCAGTCACAAAAACCAAGCACTTTGATGAAACTGGCTCACCACCGCAGGAAAGGAAGACCCCGAGTTAACTCTAATGAACTTATCTTCTGCAGCCGAGGTAACTGCGCCTCAGATGGCAGCCCAAATAAATGCTTCACAGAGTTCAAGTAACAGACATCTCAACATGGTCAAATTGCTGCAAAGAAACCATTACTAAAGTACACCAACAAGAAGAAGAGTCTTACTTGGGCCAATAAACACGAGAAATGGATATTAGACTGGTGGAAATGTCCTTTGGTCTGAGGAGTACACATTTTTGATTCCAACCGCCGTGTCTGTGAAATGCTGGGTAAGTGAACGTATGATCTCTGCATGTGTGAAGCATAGAGGAGGTGGTGTGATGGTGCTTTGCTGGTGACACCGTCTGATTTATTTAGAATTCAAGGCACTCTTAACCAGCATGGCTACCACAGCATTCTGCAGGGATACTCCATCCCATTTGGTTTGTGCTTAGTTGGACTATCATTTGTTATTCAACAGGACATTGACCCAACACCTCCAGGCTGTGTATCTTACGGCAAAAAAGAGCCTCTGGATATCAGGACAGCGATCACTCACCTCGGATTAGACACAGATTTTTCTTCAACAAGCAAGATGCACAGGACATTCTTCAAACACCCGACAGGGCCAACATCTCCGTTATTTGCAAGAGGAAGCGACAAAGGTACAGAGGTCAAAGATCCGGATGCCTGGCCAGGACCCGGAGAAGGCGACTGGGAAAGCTGCCGTTACCGTCAATACTACTCGCCAATGTGCAATCATTGGACAATAAACTAGAAGAGGTACAATCATTGGACAATAAACTAGAAGAGGTACAATCACGAATATCCTACCAACGGGACATCAAAAACTGTAATATCCTATGTTTCACGGAATCGTGGCTGAATGACGACATGGATATTCAGGAAAGGGATACCCGCTGCACCAGCAAGATAGAACAGCACACTCCAGCAAGATAGAACAGCACACTCCGCTAAGATAGAACAGCACACTCCGGTAAGACGAGGGGGGGTCTGTGCATATTTGTAAACAACAGCTGGTGCACGAAATCTAAGAAAGTCTCTAGATTTTGCTCGCCCGAAGTAGAGCATATTATGATAAATTGCAGGCCACACTACTTGCCTAGAGAGTTTTCAGCTATACTTTTCGTGGCTGTTTATTTACCACCACAAACAGATGCAGGCACTAAGACCGCACTCAGTCAGCTGTATAAGGAAATAAGCAAACAGGAAACCACTCACCCAGAGGCGGCGCTCCTAGTGGCCGGAGACTTTAATGCAGGGAAACATATCAGTTATACCAAATTTGGTGCTTCCTGCTTTAATTTTTGCTTTTTAAGCAGGAATCAGGAAGATAGAGTTGTGGTCGGATTTACCAAATGGAGGGCAAGGTCAACATACACAAGGCTGCGGAGCCAGACGGATTACCAGGACGTGTGCTACGGGCATGTGTTGACCAACTGGCAGGTGTCTTCACTGACATTTTCAACATGTCCCTGATTAAGTCTGTAATACCAACATGTTTCAAGCAGACCACCATAGTCCCTGAGCCCAAAAACACAAAAGCAACCTGTCTAAATGACTACAGACCCGTACCACTCACGTCCGTAGCCATGAAGTGCTTTGAAAGGTTGGTAATGGCTCACGTCAACACCATTATCCCAGAAAGCCTAGACCCACTCCAATTTGCATACTGCCCAAACAGATCCACAGATTATGCAATCTCTATTGCACTCCACACTGCCCTTTCCCACCTGGACAAAAGGAACACTTATGTGAGAATGCTATTCATTGACTACAGTTCAGCGTTCAACACCATAGTACTCTCAAAGCTCATCACTAAGCTAAGGATCCTGGGACTAAACACCTCCCTCTGCAACTGGATCCTGGACTTCCTGACGGGCCGCCCCCAGGTGGTGAGGGTAGGTAGCAACACATCTGCCACGCTGATCCTCAACACTGGAGCTCCCCAGAGGTGCGTGCGCAGTCCCCTCCTGTACTCCCTGTTCACCCACGACTGCATGACTCCAACACCATCATAAAGTTTGCAGACAACACAACAGTGGTAGGCCTGATCACCGACAAGACAGCCTATAGGGAGGAAGTCAGAGACCTGGCCGGGTGGTGCCAGAATAACAACCTATCCCTCAACATAACCAAGACTAAGGAGGTTATTGTGGACTACAGGAAAAGGAGGACCGAGCACGCCTCCATTCTCATCGACGGGGCTGTAGTGGAGCAGGTTGAGAGCTTCAAGTTCCTTGGTGTCCACATCAACAACAAACTAGAATGGTCCAAACACACCAAGACAGTCGTGAAGAGGACACGACAAAGCCTATTCCCCCCTCAGGAAACGAAAAACATTTGGCATGGGTCCTGAGATCCTCAAAAGGTTCTACAGCTGCAACATCGAGAGCTGGTTGCATCACTGCCTGGTACGGCAATTGCTTGGCCTCTGACCGCAAGGCACTACGGAGGGTAGTGGGTACTGCCCAGTACATCACTGGCGCTAAGCTGCGTGCCATCGAGGACCTCTACACCAGGCGGTGTCAGAGGAAGGCCCTAAAATTTGTCAAAGACCCCAGCCACCCCAGTCATAGACTGTTCTCTCTACTACCGCATGGCAAGCGGTACCGGAGTGCCAAGTCTAGGACAAAAAGGCTTCTCAACTATTTTTACCCCCAAGCCATAAGAGTCCTGAACAGGTAATCAAATGGCTACCCGGGACTATTTGTATTGTGTGCACCCCACAACCCCTCTTTGCATTGTGTGCCCCCCATAACCCCCTGCTGCTACTCTCTGTTTATCATATATGCATAGTCACTTTAACTATATACATTAATGTACATACTACCTAATTTGGGCTAACCAACCAGTGCTCCCGTACATTGGCTAACCGGGCTATCTGCATTGTGTCCCACCCGCCAACCCCTCTTTTACGCTACTGCTACTCTCTGTTCATCATATATGCAGTCACTTTAACCATATCTACATGTACATACTACCTCAATCAGCCCGACTAACCGGTGTCTGTATGTAGCCTCGCTACTTTTATAGCCTCGCTACTGTATATAGCCTGTCTTTTCACTGTTGTTTTATTTCTTTACCTACCCATTGTTCACCTAACACATTTTTTGCACTATTGGTTAGAGCCTGTAAGTAAGCATTTCACTGTAAGGTCTACCTACACCTGTTGTATTCAGCGCACATGACAAATAAACTTTGATTTGAACACACCTCCAGGCTGTGTAAAGGCTATTTGACCAAGAAGGAGAGTGATTGAGTGCTGCATCAGATGACCTGGCCTCCACAATCACCTGACCTCAACTCAATTGAGATGGTTTGGAATAAGTTGGACCGCAGAGGAAAAGCAGCCAACAAATGCTCAGCATATGTGGGAACTCCTTCAAGACTGTTGGAAAAGCATTTCAGGTGAAGCTGGTTGAGAGAATGCCATGAGTGTGCAAAGCTTTCATCAAGGCCAAGGGTGGCTACTTTGAAGAATCTAAAATATAAAACATTTTGATTTGTTTAACACTTTTTGGGTTACTACACGATTCCATGTGTTATTTCGTAGTTGTGTCTTCACTGTTATTCTACAATGTAGAAAAATAGTCAAAATAAAGAAAAGCCCTTGAAGGAGTAGGTGTCTGAAAACCTTTGACTGGTACAGTATATATTAAAACACACCCCCCCACAGAGTTGGGTACTAAACCATTTTTTTTTATGTTACTTATTATTTTAAATATTCAAAAAATTAATTAAGGAGCCATCTCTTTTCGCCTCTTCACTGTTGACGTAGAGACTGGTGTTTTGCAGGTATTATTTAATGAAGCTGCTAGTTGAGGATTGAGGCGTCTGTTTCACAAACTAGACACTCTAATGTACTTGTCTTGTATTATAATAGCAGGATATATGGTCTTGTTTTATAATAGCAGGATATATGTGCATGTAATACAATTGATAGCGGTTAGGAATAATCTCACAATAGGGGCAGCTCCTTCTCTATGATCAGTCGTTTTGGGCTCCTCACTGGTAGATAAATGTACACTATCATATGCACTACTCTGGTTGCCTCTTGAATGAATACAGGAACAGAAAATCACTTGTAAACTCTATTCTTTGAGACAGTGCATATCACATCCAGCCTCCTGTTGTCTCCCTCCCTCCAGACAATGGTACCTGCACGCAGGAGGATGACCTGGTCGTCCAGGGGCAGCTCGGAGAAGTGGGGGATCCTCTTGGCCCACTCCACCAACGCAAACAGCTGCTTGTCTGCAGTCTGGCAGATGTTTGTCACCGCATCATGGGGCTAAAACACAAAAAAAGATACAAAAATCCCATAAAATGCAATAACAGACCCTAAAAGCCAATGCTGAAGCTAGAAATAATGCAATAATCACTAGTAGGAAAGAAAACACTTTAAAACGCCATGCTAAAGAGACAGCAGTTTATCTAACGTTTTTAAATAATATTCATCCCAAGAGCTGAGTAGTAGGCTATGAATCAGAGGCAGATAACTCCTTTTAGGAATAAACACAGAAGAACTCCTCCAACAGGGATTTCTGGAAAATATGGGAATTTTGCAACCCTATTACTGATCCAGTCAACAGTATAGCCCTGTATACTCACAGAGCTACCAGCGGAGCCTGTATCAGAGTGGAGCTCCGCCCTCTGCTCCACGGACGTCTCTGCCTCCAAGATCTTCTCCACGGGCATCTCCTCGTTCACAGCACTGCTGCACTCCAGTCCCTCCTCTCGCTCCCTGATCCTCTGACGCTCCTCCTGGACTGCTGCACCCCGCCATGCATCCAACCACACCACAGAGCCAGGAGGGGAGAGGGAGAGACGGGAGACAGGAAGAGGGGCGTGGGTTAATAAGAGAGAGGGGCGGGAGGGAGTCACAAGGTTAGAAAAGACAAAGTGACAGAAGAAAGGAAAGGAGGAAGTTGTGCCCATCTTAACTCCTGTTAGGCTTCATCCAAACAGGGTGAAAGGTCAAATTGGTATACTTTCATATAACAATGCATTCATTTCTTAGCCAATGTGTTGTGAGAATTAGCCTACCAGTGTGTGCCAAGCATTTGTTATTTAATTGCACTCTCTCAATACCACATCCAATCATATAATTTATCATCTCTCCATTCTCCCAATGTCTTTATCCTTACATTTCTGACGTTCATCTTGGACCACTATAGAAAGAGGGAGAGAAAGAATAGGGGGAAAGAAAAGGAAGAGAGGGGTTAGTTATATGAACCTACGCTCTCCCCCTGTTTTGTTAATGACTTTGAAAACAACGTACCATCCCCCCACACAATATGATCAAATAGAAGTTATCGTCAAAGGTTTTACTGGGCTAGGTCTACATTCAACATAATTCAATAATTTCATCAAATGATTCAGGCCTTTGAACTAGACCATTTTACAACGGCCTACGTCACAAATCAATTTAAAATGTAATTCATTAAAGAAAATGTAGTCAAGTTTGAGATTCTGCAGGTATAAAAAAACACATTTCTCAATCGCTCCCTCCAATTTTTTTCATGTTGCCCTTTCAAAAGCACTCCTACAAACTCTCAAAGTTGAAAAATATGGATGGCCCAAAACCATTAGGCTCTGCTCCAAATGTTCAGTCCCTCCCTTCCCTCTTCATGATAATAGCCAGACGTTCAGTCCTTCTCTACCTTCCCTCTTCATGATTATAGCCAGACGTCCTTCTCTACCTTCCCTCTTCATGATAATAGCCAGACGTTCAGTCCTTCTCTACCTTCCCTCTTCATGATAATAGCCAGACGTTCAGTCCTTCCTTACCTTCCCTCTTCATGATAATAGCCAGACGTTCAGTCCTTCCTTACCTTCCCTCTTCATGCCCATAGCCAGACACTTCTGGTAGCGACAGTACTGGCAGCGATTGCGCTGGCGCTTGTCCACCAGGCATTCTTTGTTATCCCTGCAGGTGTAGCTCAGGTCCTTGCGCACTGTGCGTTTGAAGAAGCCCTTGCAACCTTCACAGCTGTACACACCATAGTGCTTACCTGCGGGAAGGGGGAGACTTGTCACACCAACATTTTAAAAACGATACGACACCAGGCCAGCTAAAAAAAAAGTTTTTTTTTTTTTTTAAATCACAGACACACATTCATACATGAATAAACTCATAAAAGCAGTACCGCAGTGAACACATTTAAAATGAAAAAAATAAAAAGATATTCAATCAGTGACCTAGAATCCTGTTCGCCCCATCCCATCACTTCTACTCAATACAACACATTAAATGTAGCGTCACACTGATCACTGTATAATAGAATACTGCATAGAATGTCTGATTTGCTAAGTTGTGCAAAGGCCTACCTGTGATTTGTCTGGAGGAATATACATCAGTGAAGGCTGCTGAAGGGAGGACGGCTCATAATAATGACTGGAACTGTGCAAATGGAATGGCATCAAACACATAGAAAACATGTGTTAGATACCATTCTGCTCCAGCCATTACCATGAGCCCGTCCTTCTCAATAAGGTGCTACCAACCTCCAGTGATATACTGTACATGCATAATGATCTGCAAGTCATTGTCTCAGTAAGAGGAAAACACTGCATGAAACCCTAACTCTTCAGTTAACAGGCACAAACACACACACACCACTTGCTGTCTCCCACAAACACACACTGCTCCCAACTTTTAAAAACATCCGGCACCAAACAGAATTTAAGGAGTACCAGAAAGAAATAGATTTGTTGATATAGTTTAGTCATCCATCAGGCCAACAGTATATGAATCCTACCTTTTGAAGCACATCTCATGAGTAGCAGACCCTTTTCCTTTCTTCCTGTTCCAATCAAAATTGTCCTAAACCTACTGCCAAGGTACCAGGTTGTTAGCTAGCTAGGTAACATGACTGAACATTGTTTGTTATCAAAACAATAATTAGCGACCCGGTATTAGTTTAAAATGGCTCGCAATTCATTTATTTGTATTATATAAAATGTGCGCAAAAGGCATCTCTGGTAATATGGGACTTATTTTAGAGACAAGACGTTTTTTTGCTGTAAAGCAGCAAGGATGCCTGTCGCCAAGCGGTCCTCCATTTTCCCTCTCTGACACTCAGCGGCTGCATGACCGTGAACTTGAAGTCTACTCAGACTGGTCTGTGCTCTTGGTTATAACAGGCAATGAAATGATACAATACATCAACATTGCACGCTGCTCCAATGTAAGAAATCTAACAACAGAAGACTCGTCAGGGTCTGGGTCTGCTTCCCCGCTCGCCATCACGGCTAAATTATATTTGATGGCAGAATAGACGCGCATTAAGAATGGACGGAGAGAAGCAGGTGAGTGAGGTGCGGGCAGGTAGGGAAAGCTAAGAGAAGCAGGTGAGTGAGGGGCGGGCAGGTAGGGAAAGCTAAGAGAAGCAGTATGCGCAGGTCACAGCTGCCACACGTGACATGCGCATACAAGAGACTAGTGACTATTTCTCAAATTCAACTGAATTTATAAACAAAACTGACTTTATAAACATTTAATAACAGGCACGTTCTTTAGAGGGCTGAAAAAGTCAGTAGTATCATATGAAACAGTACTACGGTATTCTAAGTATCATGATGTTTTGGTAGCGTGATATTACCGTGGTACACTATGTAGGAATGAGGACAGATTTTGTTTTTAATGAGCAGTTACGCAGAGCTTCACTAATTAATGAATCTGCAGCGTATCAAGTGCCTTTATTGTTTATATAGTGACATAGAATCAAACAGGCCAGTAAAGAACATTGGTTAGACTGATGGGGAAAGGTCAGGACACACAGCTGAAGACAGCTGACAAAAAGGATTATCCTCTCTGAAATTGCCAGGGATTTAAAATAAGTCCCCGGCCCGACGTTTCACCTCTAATAACCCTGCTCTTAGTGCACAGCACTCACCAGAGGAGCGGTCTCCACAGATGGCACACATGCGTTTCTGGGAGAGCATTATCCCAGGGCTGTGTGCAGACATAGGCCTCAAGCCAAACGGGGGTTTGACATCATCCGAGCTGCTGATTGAGTGCATCCCCATTGTAGAGTTGATCTGTGCACAAACAAAAAGTGGAGAAAAAAAATATATATATAACAATGCTGTTATCATGACTGATTAAAAAAAATAAACATCTAGGCTACGTAGGCTAGCCTAAATGTCAGCCTTTCTGTGCGCAGCAACAAACTTCAGCACTAGTCTGAGCTTGGAAATAATGCAAGAGAATAAACGCATACAGAGTAGGATCATTTAAATGCAAAGATGAAAGCGTGTTTCTCACCTGGCTACTGCTAATAGGCCCATAACCCATGGAGGGTGCCACACCAGGGGAGCCCAGTGAGGGGCTGATGACTGAGAAAGGCGAGCCAAAGGTGCTGGTGGGACTGTTGGAGGCTGAACTGGTGGGCTGATGCGATGACATGGCTATTGAGCTACCCAGCGGAGAAGAGGATGTTGAGTTGTCTGAAGGACAATAATCTGTTGGGGTTGAAGGTTAAATTATCACAATTGATAACTATTTTTCAAGACTAGCTACATCATCATGTGGCCAGCGAAATGTATTCACATAAATGCCACTTGTAGGCATTTGTAGGAAGATATTCAGCTGATTGTAAGACATTCAGTATTCTCACTGGTAATTATTTGATCTAACAACTTCCTTACCGGTAGCTAGCTAGTTAGGTTGTCCCTGCTAGCTAGTTAGGTTGTTCCTACTAACTAGCTAGGTAACGTTAAACTGTTTAATTAAAACTAGAAAGGCCTAAATAACTGACATGTTAGCTTGCTAGCTACCATGGAATGGGGTATGCCCGGTACTGTAATAATGATACATACTCCTTAATCGTATCAACTGACCTTAGATTTGACAGGCCTTCCTCCACATTACTAACGTTAGTTACTAGCTAGCTAAAATAAAACAAATGTCGTAGCTAGCTAGCTATGTTCGGTAGTTGGCTAACGAGTTGCCTCGCTAGGTAGTTAAATTTAAGACGGTCAGTTGACTTTAGCTAGCTAAACATTTTTATAAACACTGGTGTCATCCAAGTGGGCAAATGAGAGATCACTTTAATCCAGCGTTGGCAATGATAAAAAAGCTAACATGTACTTCTGGCTAACGTTAGAAAGCAATGGCAAATTAGACCAGACGTTAGCTAACTTTAGTTAGCACGTAGCTACTGTATGTAAACTAAACAAATGTATACGATGATTGTAAGCAATTAAATATCACAGCAAGCATCAACCGTTTAAAAACTCACACCATGTTTCGCTAGATAACTTGCCGGCTAGCTAGCTGTTTCAAAATCATTGGTGGTAGCTAGCCAGCGAGCTAACGTTAGCTGTCTAGTTAACTAATGCTAATGTTGGCCTCAAAAATATAAATTCGCGAGTTACAATTGGGGGGAACGCAATATACTCACTAGAAACACCTTCGGCACATCGTTGTAGGTTACATAACTATTTCTAGTTGCATATTATTTGCGAAATCCAAGAGACGGACCAAATGCGAGGTAATAGGCCTACACTCAAACCCCGTTTACTTGATGCTGTTGTTGTTTACACGGAAAGGAAGCCATGTTGGCTCAATGCCAGTGACAGTGTCTTTAGAGCCACAATGTCTCTGGGCAGAACAGTTGCAACATTCACCAGTGGTAGGACTAACGTTTCAATTTCTCTCTATACACTGTACCTAATATATTAAGGAAAATCAACAGATTCACAAATTAAACAACATTACATTTTACAAGTGTAACTATACTACTAGCCTACTATGAATATATGTAAATCAATGTAGACTACATCGATTGTGGACCTCAATTTGGGATATTTATCAGCTGATAATGAAAGATTATTCTGCAAAAGCCTCTTCCTAATACATTTCATGGTTGAATAATGGTGGTGGTTTGACAGGAGGACAGCTGGTTAAACTACATTTGACACATGCCTGTAAGACATTTAGACTGCTTTATTTCACAATGATTCTTAATCTCAAATATGTTTAGGGTTAAATAATCCTTTAAAAAAAAGTATAAAACATGCGACCAATATGTCTCAGTGTCTGTTTGTTTATTCACTTTTCTCATCATGTGATTATTTTGAGAGGAAATGCAAATTGTATATTTTGGTGTAGCCTATGCAAATCTAGGAAGTTGAGCCTACTGTATATGCAAAGTTGGGTAAGCAGCCTCGGGAGATGATAGAGGTTCAGTTAAGTCTTCTATTTTCTACTTTATTTGCTCGTTTTTTCCTGGTGGTTGTGTGCTTTATTAATTCTGATTTAGATTTTAAATTTGAGACATGTAACATGGGAATCATTCTCACATACAGCACCAGTCAAAAGTTTGAACACACCTAGTCATTCCAGGGTTTTTCTTTATTTTTACTATTTTATACATTGTAGAATAATAGTGAAGACATCAAAGTTTGAAATAATACATATGGAATCATGTAATAACCAAAAAAGTGTTAAACAAATCAAAATATGTTTTATATTTAAGATTCAAAGTATCCCCCCTTTACATTGATGACAGCTCTACACACTCTTTTGCATTCTCTCAACCAGCTTCATGAGGTAATCACCTTGAATGCTTTTCAATTAACAGGTGTGCCTTGTTAAAAGTACATTTGTGGAATTTATTTCCTTCTTAATGTGTTTGAGCCAATCAGTTGTGTTGTGACAAGGTAGGGATGGTATACAGAAGATAGTCCTATTTGGTATAAGACCAAGTCCATATTATGGCAAGAACATGAAGATCAGTCAATGTAGAAAATTTAAAGAACTTTGACAGTGCAGTCGCAAAAACCATCAAGCACTATGATGAAACTGTCTCTCATGAGGACCACCACAGGAAAGAAAGACCCAGAGTGTATTAGAGTTACCAGCTTCAGAAAATGCAGCCCAAATAAATTCTTCACAGAGTTCAAGTAACACACATCTCAACATCAACTGTTCAGAGGAGACTGCTTGAATTAGACTTTAATGGTTGACTTGCTGCAAAGAAACCACTACAAAAGGACACCAATAATAGGAAGAGACTTGCTTGGGCCAAGAAACATGAGCAATGGACATTAGACCGGTGGAAATCTGTCCTTTGGTCTGGTGAGTCCAAATTTTTGATTTTTGGTTCCAACCGCTTTGTCTTTGTGAGACGCAGAGTAGGTGAATGGATGATCTCCGCATGTGTGGTTCCCACCGTGAAGCATCGAGGACGAGGTGTGATGGTGTGGAGGTGCTTTGCTGTTGACACGGTCAGTGATTTATTTAGAATTCAAGGCTCACTTAACCAGCATCGCTACCACAGCATTCTGCAGCGATACGCCATCCCACCTAATTTGTGTTTTTCAACAGGACAATGACCCAACTCACTTCCAGGCTGTGCAAGGGATATTTGACCAAGAAGGTTGAGATGGTTTGGGATGAGTTGAACCGCAGAGTGAAGGAAAAGCAGCCAACAAGTGCTCAGCATATGTGGGAACTCCTTCCAGACTGTTGGAAAAGCATTCCAGGTGAAGCTGGTTGAGAGAATGCCAAGAGTGTGCAAAGCTTTCATCAAGGCAAACTGTGGCTACTTTGAAGAATCTCAAATATAACATATATTTTGATGTTTAACACTTTTTTGGTTACTACATGATTCCATATGTGTTATTTAATAGTTTTGATGTCTTCACTATTATTCTACAATGTAGAAAATTGTAAAAAAATAAATAAAGAAAAACCCTTGAATGAGTTGTCCAAACTTTTGACTGGTGCTGTAGTGTGGGCTCCTAGTCTTTTGCATTAAGCAGAGTTAAACTTCCATGTTCTTTAAAGGGGAACAATAGGTCTGTTCAGTCAAGGGCGTGACAATACGTCATGCCCTTGAGTGAACAATTCTGTCGCTAACTTCATTAATCATTTTGTTTCACGCTCATTTGTCAGACCAGCAAAAGACAGTAACTACAGTACATTGTCACCTGTTTGGGAAGGTATCTTCATACAGAGTAACCTGAATTGCTCAACCTCATTCCTAACACCTTACTAATGACTTGGACTGTCAACTAGCATTCTATTTTTCAATACAAAATGGACCGTTCTGGGACAATTGCTTTTTATCTGTAGGAGAATAGGCCTAGCAATGACTTTTCCATTATCAGTGTATCTCAACAGTTTCACACTGTGATTATGTACATTTTGTCAGTTATCATAAGGTTTTTGGTGACACACTTCCGTGTTCTTGACTGACATGTTTTTCTTACCACCTGTCACAGCCTCATCATGTGGGCTCTATGTATAAGAGTGACAGATCTAAACCTGATGCACTACCTTGTCTGGGAACATTGCGGCAAGGGTGAACCTAAAACATGTGTTATCTTTATAAACAAGAACGGTCACATTCTTAAACACCTACTACTAGGGAGTCTTAATAAGTCAGTCAACTAAGTTACAACGAGTGTCAGTTGCCTCCATTTCAGATGATTTTGTACTCGACTAGAACACAGGGTGTCACAGTTTGTATGTTTTGGTTAGATCTGAATGTTAGTAATGGACAGTTACAACGATTTCAGTTTGACAACCCATTCTGAAGACTAGTGAAAAGCCACAGTCATGATGAGGAGCACTGCACTGTTCCGTCTCCTGTCCGTCTCAGGTATGTAATTCTTCAGTGCTTTCAATAACATCAAAGTTATTTGTTGGAGTCATTGTGATAATTTAGGCATCATTGAATAAGGCATTAAAATATAAATCCTTCAGAAAGAGGTGTAAGTGTTGGGAGTACCTCATACATAAAAGACTGATCGTCTGTTACCCAATCAACACATGGGTAACTTTCAAACGGCAGGCCATTTTTCAGGATCCTTTCATAGTTCTCTCTGTTCATGAAAAGCAACGTGATGTGTATTATATGTAGATATTCTGTGATATTAATAGGATGTGTGTGTGAAACCTATGCATGCAGCAAGGAGATATGATTAACTTGCTCTCTAATGGTTTTTGCTTGTATTTTACAGGACTGTGTTACCTGACTCTGAGTATCTCCCCTCCTCAGTATCACTATATTAGCCTTCAAATGAATTATAGCCAAGCCCAGACTTACTGTAGAGACATTTACACTGACTTGGCAACCATCTACAACTCAGGGGATCTGGATAGACTTGTACAATTGGTACCGAATGGTACAGCCAGTGTCTGGATAGGACTGGAGTTTGGAGATGAATTTGAGTGGCACTGGTCACTACCAGATCAGAGAAAGATTGAGTTTTTCAACTGGAGGGCAGCAGAGCTGAAGCAAAACAATACTCAAGACAGCTGTGCTGCAATGGATCCAAACGGACAGTGGTTTGAGGATAACTGCCAAATCAAAAGAGGTTTTGTTTGCTTTGATTGTGAGTAATCCTACATCTATTCTATTTATAGCAATTTCAACCCCATATCAGATTCAAACCAGGGCCGATTCCAGGATGATATGTCTGGATGGGCAGTCAGACATTTTTTGCCTGTTTTAAAGCTGGCTTACTGCTATTTCAACTGTTAAACATGACAGTTGGGTGATTGCGTGAGCATAATGATTTCTTTACTTGCTACATTGTATTTACTTCGCCACCATGGCCTTTTTTTGCCTTTACCTCCCTTATCTCACCTCACTTGCTCATTGTATATAGACTTATTGTTCTACTGTATTATTGACGGTATGTTTGTTTTACTCCATGTGTAACTCTGTGTTGTTGTATGTGTCAAACTGCTTTGCTTTATCTTGGCCAGGTCGCAATTGTAAATGAGAACTTGTTCTCAACTTGCCTACCTGGTTAAATAAAGGTGAAATAAAATAAAATGTAAAAAAATTGTGTGGGCAATGCTCAACCCTGCACCCCGCTATATCTCCAATGCTCAACCCTGCACCCTGCTATATCTCCAATGCTCAACCCTGCACCCCGCTATATCTCCAATGCTCAACCCTGCACCCTGCTATATCTCCAATGCTCAACCCTGCACCCCGCTATATCTCCAATGCTCAACCCTGCACCCCAATATATCTCCAATGCTCAACCCTGCACCCCAATATGTCTCCAATGCTCAACCCTGCACCCCGGTATATCTCCAATGCTCAACCCTGCACCCCGCTATATCTCCAATGCTCAACCCTGCACCCCGCTATATCTCCAATGCTCAACCCTGCACCCCGCTATATCTCCAATGCTCAACCCTGCACCCCGCTATATCTCCAATGCTCAACCCTGCACCCTGCTATATCTCCAATGCTCAACCCTGCACCCCACTATATCTCCAATGCTCAACCCTGCACCCTGCTATATCTCCAATGCTCAACCCTGCACCCCGCTATATCTCCAATGCTCAACCCTGCACCCCAATATATCTCCAATGCTCAACCCTGCACCCCAATATATCTCCAATGCTCAACCCTGCACCCCGGTATATCTCCAATGCTCAACCCTGCACCCGCTATATCTCCAATGCTCAACCCTGCACCCCGCTATATCTCCAATGCTCAACCCTGCACCCCGCTATATCTCCAATGCTCAACCCTGCACCCTGCTATATCTCCAATGCTCAACCCTGCACCCGCTATATCTCCAATGCTCAACCCTGCACCCCGCTATATCTCCAATGCTCAACCCTGCACCCCGCTATATCTCCAATGCTCAACCCTGCACCCCACTATATCTCCAATGTTCAACACTGCACCCCACTATATCTCCAATGCTCAACCCTGCACCCCGCTATATCTCCAATGCTCAACCCTGCACCCCACTATATCTCCAATGTTCAACACTGCACCCCACTATATCTCAAATGCTCAACCCTGCACCCCGCTATATCTCCAATGCTCAACCCTGCACCCCGCTATATCTCCAATGCTCAACCCTGTACCCCGCTATATCTCCAATGCTCAACCCTGCACCCTGCTATATCTCCAATGCTCAACCCTGCACCCTGCTATATCTCCAATGCTCAACCCTGCACCCCCCTATATCTCCAATGCTCAACCCTGCACCCCGCTATATCTCCAATGCTCAACCCTGCACCCCGCTATATCTCCAATGCTCAACCCTGCACCCTGCTATATCTCCAATGCTCAACCCTGCACCCTGCTATATCTCAAATGCTCAACCCTGCACCCCGCTATATCTCCAATGCTTAACCCTGCACCCCCCTATATCTCCAATGCTCCACCCTGCACCCCCTATATCTCCAATGCTTAACCCTGCACCCCACTATATCTCCAATGTTCAATCCTGCACCCCGCTATATCTCCAATGCTCCACCCTGCACCCCCCTATATCTCCAATGCTCCATGCAAATGTTCTGTATTTTCTATCCTCTGACAGGGAAAAACGCTAGTAACAGTCACATCTTCATTGATGACAGCAAGACTTGGAGAGAGGCTCAAGACCACTGCCGGGGTACGTACACAGACCTGGCCAGCATACGGTCCAGAGAGGAAAACCATCACGTCCAGAACATGTCACTGTCCCAGAGCATGTGGATTGGTCTCTTCAAAGACCCATGGAAGTGGTCAGATGGGAGCAACTCCTCATACCGCTTCTGGAAGACCAATCAGCCTGACAACTTCAGAGGGGACCAGAACTGTACTTCTGTTATACTCAACGATAACAAGTGGAATGACCAGTGGTGCAACATCAGTTGGGGGTTTGTCTGCCATGGTGGTGAGTTTGGTACATTTTTGTTAGATGGGATTCAAATTTTGACCGGTAGCAACTTTTAAGAAAACAAATAGAAACAGAGAAAACAATTAAGATACAAAATCAAATCAAATTGTATTGGTCACATTAATTAAGATGTTATTGCAGGAAATGCTTGTGTTTCTAACTCCAACAGTGCACTAATATCTAACATTTCATAACAATACACACAAACCTAAAAGTAAAAGAAAGGATTTAAAGAATATAGAAATATTAGGATGAGCCATGTCAGAGTGGCATAGGTTACTCAACTAGAGAGGAAGCAACTACTGGTTACTTACCTACAAGTGCTTCTGCTTCAAACGTCCAAAACAGTCCCTCAACACCAGTACCAACCACATTCAATACCACAGAACATGCTTCAACTGAACAGTTAACTACTGAACACCTAACCTCTGACCCACTGACTACTGTACCTGTTCAAAACACCCCCTCAACACCAGTACAAACTACATTCAACACCACAGAACATGCTTCAACTGAACAGTTAACTACTGACTAAAATACAGTAGAATAGAATACAGTATATACATATGAGATGAGTAAAGCAGTATGTAAACATGATTTAATGTGTTTGTTATGAATTAAATACATTTGACCCTTGTTTCTAATGTATTTGTATATATTCCTTACAGAAATGAAGCGACCAACTACCCAGATGCCACCTACAACCACACATACTGGGCCACAAACAACTCCTCCCGCAGCTACTGTGCTTGCCACTGCTGAACAGTCAACTACAGATGAAGTAACACCTAAGCTAACAACTACCCATTTTGTGCAGATCCAACATGTTCTTTTAGATCTTTTACCAACCTCTGACCAAGCGGCTACTGTAGGCTTACCTGTTCAAAACACTCCATCTACACCAGTACCAACTACATTCACTACCACAGACCAAGGTTCAATTGAACAGTTATCTACAAAACACCTAACTACCAAACATGGTACTACTGTTAAAAAACCAACTACATTCAATATCACAGTAAATGTTACTAAACAGTTGACTACTGAACGCCTAACGTCTGACCAAGCGACTATTGTACCTGTTCAAAGCAATATCTCTATGCCTGTACCAACTTCATTGATTTCCACAGAACATGTTTCAACTGAACAGTTAGCTAATGAACACCTAACCTCTGACCCAGCAACTACTGTACCTGTTCAAAGCAATATCTCAATGCCTGTACCAACTACATTAACTAGAGAGCAAGCAACTACTGGTTACATACCTACAAGCGCTACTTTCAATACCACAGTGCATGTTTCTACTGAACACACAAGCTCTGATCAAGTAATTACTGAACCTGTTCAAAACACTCCTACATCTGTACCAGCTATATTCACTACCACAGACCAAGTGACTACTAGTTACATACCTACAAGTGCTATGACTGCACCTGTCCAAAACACTCCCTCATCGTCTGTACAAACTACATTCAACACCACAGAACATACTTCACCAGAACAGTTAACTACTGAACACCTAACCTCTGACCCCCTGACTACTGTACCTGTTCAAAACACCCCCTCAACACCAGCACCAACCACATTCAATTCCACAGAACATACTTCACCAGAACAGTTAACTACTGAACACCTAACCTCTGACCCCCTGACTACTGTACCTGTTAAAAAACCAACTACATCCAATACCACAGTGCATGTTTCTACTGAAGAGGCAACTCCTGAACGCTCAACCGCTAACCAAGCCACTACTGCTTACTTACCTGAAACAACTGTTGGAAACACTCCCTCAACACCAGTACCAACTACGTTCAATACCACAGTGCATGTTTCTACTGAACACCTAACCTCTGACCCACTGACTACTGTACCTGTTCAAAGCATTATCTCATCGTCTGCACCAACTACCACAGAACATGTTTCAACTGAAATGTTAACTACTGAACTCCTAACCTCTGACCCCCTGACTACTGTACCTGTTCAAAACAACCCCTCAACACCAGCACCAACCACATTCAATTCCACAGAACATACTTCACCAGAACAGTTAACTACTGAACACCTAACCTCTGACCCCCTGACTACTGTACCTGTTAAAAAACCAACTACATCCAATACCACAGTGCATGTTTCTACTGAAGAGGCAACTCCTGAACGCTCAACCGCTAACCAAGCCACTACTGCTTACTTACCTGAAACAACTGTTGGAAACACTCCCTCAACACCAGTACCAACTACGTTCAATACCACAGTGCATGTTTCTACTGAACACCTAACCTCTGACCCACTGACTACTGTTCCTGTTCAAAGCATTATCTCATCGTCTGCACCAACTACCACAGAACATGCTTCAACTGAAATGTTAACTACTGGATACTCAACTAGAGAGGAAGCAACTACTGGTTACTTACCTACAAGTGCTTCTGCTTCAAACGTCCAAAACAGTCCCTCAACACCAGTACCAACCCCATTCAATACCACAGAACATGCTTCAACTGAACAGTTAACTACTGAACACCTAACCTCTGACCCACTGACTACTGTACCTGTTCAAAACACCCCCTCAACACCAGTACAAACTACATTCAACACCACAGAACATGCTTCAACTGAACACCTAACCTCTGACCCACTGACTACTGTACCTGTTCAAAAACCAACTACATTCAATATCACAGTAAATGTTACTAAACAGTTGACTACTGAACGCCTAACGTCTGACCAAGCGACTATTGTACCTGTTCAAAGCAATATCTCTATATCTGTACCAGCTTCATTGATTTCCACAGAACATGTTTCATCTGAACAGTTAGCTAATGAACACCTAACCTCTGACCCAGCAACTACTGTACCTGTTCAAAGCAATATCTCAATGCCTGTACCAACTACATTAACTAGAGAGCAAGCAACTACTGGTTACATACCTACAAGCGCTACTTTCAATACCACAGTGCATGTTTCTACTGAACACACAAGCTCTGATCAAGCAATTACTGAACCTGTTCAAAACACTCCTACATCTGTACCAGCTATATTCACTACCACAGACCAAGTGACTACTAGTTACATACCTACAAGTACCTCGACTGCACCTGTCCAAAATACTTCCTCATCATCTGTACAAACTACATTCAATGCCACAGAACATACTTCACCAGAACAGTTAACTACTGAACACCTAACCTCTGACCCACTGACTACTGTACCTGTTCAAAACAACCCCTCAACACCAGTACAAACTACATTCAACACCACAGAACATGCTTCAACTGAACAGTTAACTACTGAACACCTAACCTCTGACCCACTGACTACTGTACCTGTTCAAAAACCAACTACATCCAATACCACAGTGCATGTTTCTACTGAAGAGGCAACTCCTGAACGCTCAACCGCTAACCAAGCCACTACTGCTTACTTACCTGAAACAACTGTTGGAAACACTCCCTCAACACCAGTACCAACTACGTTCAATACCACAGTGCATGTTTCTACTGAACACGTAACCTCTGACCCACTGACTACTGTACCTGTTCAAAGCATTATCTCATCGTCTGCACCAACTACCACAGAACACGCTTCAACTGAAATGTTAACTACTGAACACGTAACCTCTGACCCACTGACTGCTGTACCTGTTCAAAGCATTATCTCATCGTCTGCACCAACTACCATAGAACATGCTTCAACTGAAATGTTAACTACTGGTTACTCAACTAGAGAGGAAGCAACTACTGGTTACTTACCTACAAGTGCTTCTGCTTCAAACGTCCAAAACAGTCCCTCAACACCTGTACCAACCACATTCAATACCACAGAACATGCTTCAACTGAACAGTTAACTACTGAACACCTAACCTCTGACCCACTGACTACTGTACCTGTTCAAAACACCCCCTCAACACCAGTACAAACTACATTCAACACCAAAGAACATGCTTCAACTGAACACCTAACCTCTGACCCACTGACTACTGTACCTGTTCAAAAACCAACTACATTCAATATCACAGTAAATGTTACTAAACAGTTGACTACTGAACGCCTAACGTCTGACCAAGCGACTATTGTACCTGTTCAAAACACGACCTCAACGCCTGTACCAACTACATCCAATACCACAGTGCATGTTTCTACTGAAGAGGCAACTCCTGAACGCTCAACCGCTAACCAAGCCACTACTGCTTACTTACCTGAAACAACTGTTGGAAACACTCCCTCAACACCAGTACCAACTACATTCAATGCCACAGTGCGTGTTTCTACTGAACACCTAACCTCTGACCCACTGACTACTGTACCTGTTCAAAACACGACCTCAACACCAGTACCAACCACATTCAATACCACAGAATATGCTTCAACTGAACAGTTAACTACTGAACACCTAACCTCTGACCCACTGACTACTGTACCTGTTCAAAACACCCCCTCAACACCTGTACCAACTACATTCAACACCACAGAACATGCTTCAACTGAACACCTAACCTCTGACCCACTGACTACTGTACCTGTTCAAAAACCAACTACATTCAATATCACAGTGAATGTTACTAAACAGTTGACTACTGAACACCTAACGTCTGACCAAGCGACTATTGTACCTGTTCAAAGCAATATCTCTATATCTGTACCAGCTTCATTGATTTCCACAGAACATGTTTCATCTGAACAGTTAGCTAATGAACACCTAACCTCTGACCCAGCAACTACTGTACCTGTTCAAAGCAATATCTCAATGCCTGTACCAACTACATTAACTAGAGAGCAAGCAACTACTGGTTACATACCTACAAGCGCTACTTTCAATACCACAGTGCATGTTTCTACTGAACACACAAGCTCTGATCAAGTAATTACTGAACCTGTTCAAAACACTCCTACATCTGTACCAGCTATATTCACTACCACAGACCAAGTGACTACTAGTTACATACCTACAAGTACCTCGACTGCACCTGTCCAAAATACTCCCTCATCGTCTGTACAAACTACATTCAACACCACAGAACATACTTCACCAGAACAGTTAACTACTGAACACCTAACCTCTGACCCACTGACTACTGTACCTGTTCAAAACACGACCTCAACACCAGTACCAACTACATTCAACACAACAGAACATACTTCACCAGAACAGTTAACTACTGAACACCTAACCTCTGACCCCCTGACTACTGTACCTGTTCAAAACAACCCCTCAACACCAGTACCAACCACATTCAATACCACAGAACATACTTCACCAGAACAGTTAACTACTGAACACCTAACCTCTGACCCACTGACTACTGTACCTGTTCAAAACAACCCCTCAACACCAGCACCAACCACATTCAATACCACAGAACATACTTCACCAGAACAGTTAACTACTGAACTCCTAACCTCTGACCCCCTGACTACTGTACCTGTTCAAAACACCCCCTCAACACCAGTACCAACCACATTCAATACCACAGAACATACTTCACCAGAACAGTTAACTACTGAACTCCTAACCTCTGACCCCCTGACTACTGTACCTGTTCAAAAACCAACTACATCCAATACCACAGTGCATGTTTCTACTGAAGAGGCAACTCCTGAACGCTCAACCGCTAACCAAGCCACTACTGCTTACTTACCTGAAACAACTGTTGGAAACACTCCCTCAACACCAGTACCAACTACGTTCAATACCACAGTGCATGTTTCTACTGAACACGTAACCTCTGACCCACTGACTACTGTACCTGTTCAAAGCATTATCTCATCGTCTGCACCAACTACCACAGAACACGCTTCAACTGAAATGTTAACTACTGAACACGTAACCTCTGACCCACTGACTACTGTGCCTGTTCAAAAACCAGCTACGTTCAATACCACAGTGCATGTTTTTACTGAACACCTAACCTCTGATCAAGCGATTACTGAACCTGTTCAAAACACTCCTTCTACACCTGTACCAACTATATTCACTACCACAGAGGATGTTTCAATTGAACAGTTAATTGCTGAAAACCAAACTACAGATCAAGTGACTATTGGTTACTTACCTAAAAGTGCTTCTACTGCACCTGTCCAAAACATTCCCTCATCGTCTGTACCAGATGCATTCACTACCACAAA
Organism: Oncorhynchus clarkii lewisi; assembly: GCF_045791955.1. Classification (NCBI taxonomy): domain Eukaryota; kingdom Metazoa; phylum Chordata; class Actinopteri; order Salmoniformes; family Salmonidae; genus Oncorhynchus; species Oncorhynchus clarkii. The sequence continues at coordinate 5,973,722 of NC_092148.1, forward strand.
GCAAGTTTCAACTGAACAGTTAACTACTGAACACGTAACTACACAACATCAAACTACTGTGCCTGTTCAAAGCATTATCTCATCGTCTGCACCAACTACCACAGAACACGCTTCAACTGAAATGTTAACTACTGAACACGTAACCTCTGACCCACTGACTACTGTACCTGTTCAAAGTATTATCTCATTGTCTGCACCAACTACCACAGAACATACTTCACCAGAACAGTTAACTACTGAACACCTAACCTCTGACCCACTGACTACTGTACCTGTTCAAAGCATTATCTCATTGTCTGCACCAACTACCACAGAACACGCTTCAACTGAAATGTTAACTACTGGTTACTCAACTAGAGGGGAAGCAACTACTGGTTACTTACCTACAAGTGCTTCTGCTTCAAACGTCCAAAACAGTCCCTCAACACCAGTACCAACCACATTCAATACCACAGAACATGTTTCAACTGAACAGTTAACTACTGAACACCTAACCTCTGACCCACTGACTACTGAACCTGTTCAAAACACCCCCTCAACACCAGTACAAACTACATTCAACACCACAGAACATGCTTCAACTGAACACCTAACCTCTGACCCACTGACTACTGTCCCTGTTCAAAAACCAACTACATCCAATACCACAGTGCGTGTTTCTACTGAAGAGGCAACTCCTGAACGCTCAACCGCTAACCAAGCCACTACTGCTTACTTACCTGAAACAACTGTTGGAAACACTCCCTCAACACCAGTACCAACTACGTTCAATACCACAGTGCATGTTTCTACTGAACACCTAACCTCTGACCCACTGACTACTGTTCCTGTTCAAAACAGTCCCCCAACGTCTATACCAACTACATTCAATAGAACAGACCAAGTTTCAACTGAACAGTTAACTACTGAACACCTAAATACAGAAAGTGCACTTACTGTACCTTTTCAAAGCATTATCTCTACGTCTGTACCAACTACCACAGTACATGCTTCAACTGAAATGTTAACTACTGAACACTCAACTACAGAGAAAGTGACTACTGATTTCTCACCTACAAGAGCTTCTAATGCTAATGTCCAAAACATTTCCTCAACGTCTTTACCAAGTACATTCAATACCACTGTGCATGTTTCAACTGAAGAGGCGACTACTAAACACCTTACTACTGAGAATGTAAAACATCAATCAACAACTGAGACTGCAGACACAGAAATGCAACACAGCATTACACAAGTGACTACTGAACATACTTCTGCCCTACATATAACCACAGTGGCTGAGACTGCCCCATACAGTACTACAGGGCCTGTCAGTCTCTCCACTGTTATGCCAAATGAAAACAGTCAAGGTTTAAGTCCAGGTAACTTTCATCATTATATCACAATTATTGACATGTTGAAAGCCTAATAGTCTATTTTTTGTTTGGCTGTGGATTTATGTTATTTCAAAGATGTTATATTACAGAGCAGAGGTATAAATGCATGCAAATCTACATTTTGTTGAATGGGCTCCATGTTATCTATCTTTAATATCTTTATTTCTCTCAGACAACCTGATATTGATCCATGAGAACATGACGTGGAACGAGGCCCTGAGCTACTGCAGAGAGCACCACGTTGACCTGGTCTCGATCACTACAGAGCTGCTTCAGTACTGGGTGACAGAGAGGGCTGCCAACGCCACCTCATCCCACGTCTGGGTGGGCCTGCGCTTCACCTGTTCATTCCACTTCTGGTTCTGGATCAGGTCTGATGCAGGCTGCTACCAGAACTGGGCCCCCGGGCACGGCTCAGACAGCCAGCAGGACTGTGGGATTGCAGGGGCTGTAGAGACCACCGGGAGGCAGCAATGGGTTAGTCTGGAGGAGAACCAGAGGCTCAACTTCATCTGCTACAAATGTTCTGGGGACAGTGGTGAGGGGTTGATACATCCCTGATTCGGACAACTTTTGTATTATGTATGTTTCTTGTGCAACGTGAAAAATGTACACTACCGTTCAAAAGTTTGGGGTCACTTAGAAATGTCCTTGTTTTTGAAAGAAAGCACATTTTTGTCCATAAAATAACATCAAGTTGATCAGGAACATAGTGTAGATATTGTTAATGTTGTAAATGACTATTGTAGCTGGAAATGGCAGATTTCTTATGGAATATCTACAGAGGCCCATTATCAGCAACCATCACTCCTGTGTTCCAATGGCACGTTGTGTTAGCTAAACCAAGTTTCTCATTTTAAAAGGCTAATTGATCATTAGAAAACTCTTTTGCAATTATGTTAGCACAGCTGAAAACTGTTGTTCTGATTAAAGAGCAATAAAACAACGATAGATAGCTGTATGGGTATGGTTCTGTATGTTTTAGTGTGTTATTGTTGAGTTCTTGTTTGGCACTCCATTTTATGAATAAGAGTTTGCATTACATGCTTGCTGCTGCACTGTCTGCCACAAATGCTACATTGACACAGCAGTAGATTGTAAATTAAACAAATGCTACATTGACACAGCAGTAGATTGTATATTAAACAACTGCTATATTGACACATCAGTAGACTGTATATTTGTCACGCCCTGACCTTAGAGAGCCTTTTTTTTTGTCTCTATTTGGTTTGGTCAGGGTGTGATTTGGGTGGGCATTCTATGTTCTGTTTTCTGTTTTTGTATTTCTATGTTTTGGCCGGGTATGGTTCTCAATCATGGACAGCTGTCTGTTGTTGTCTCTGATTGGGAATCATACTTAGGCAGCCTTTTTCCCTTTGATCATTGTGGGGAGTTATCTTGTTAGGGGCACTATAGTCCTTGTAAGCTTCACGGTCGTTTTTGTTATTTCTTGTTTTTTTTGGCGACATTTTAACAAATAAAATAAAATGTATGCTCACCACGCTGCACCTTGGTCTCATTCCGACGACGGCCGTGACAGAACTTCCCACCACCAAGGGACCAAGCAGCGTGGCCAGGAGGAGCATGGATCCTGGGCCGGGAGAAGAGAGAGTGGATGACATCTTGGACATGGGAGCAGGTTATGGCAGGGGACAAGACCCTGCCATGGAAACAGGCGGAAGTAGCAAGGGAGGAACGACAACGTAGCAGGCACGAGAGGCACACGGGGAGATTGGCAGAGTCGGGTTATAGACCTGAGCCAACTCCCCGTGCTTACCGTGTGGAGAAGCGGGGTACTGGTCAGGCACCATGTTATGCGATGGAGTGGACGGTGTCTACAGTGCGCGTTCACAGCCCGGTGCGCTACATCCCAGCTCCCCGCATCTGCCGGGCTAGGGTGAGCATCCAGCCAGGAAGGATGGTGCCCGCTCAGCGGGCCTGGTCTCCAGTGCGTTTCTTCTCCCCAGGATATCCCGCACAGCCCAGTGCATCCTGTGCCAGAGCCCCGCATTTGCAGGGCGAAGATAACCATCCAGCCAGGACGGGTTGTGCAGGCTCTACGCTCGAGACCTCCTGTGCGTCTCCATGGCCCACTGTATCCGGTGCCTCCGCCAAGAACCAAGCCTCCAGTATGTCGCCCCACTCCAGCTGCCCCACTCCAGTGATGATCCATGGCAAGAAGCCTCCAGTGATGATCCATGGCACGAAGCCTCCAGTGATGATCCATGGCAAGAAGCCTCCAGTGATGATCCATGGCACGAAGCCTCCAGTGAGTATCCATGGCAAGAAGCCTCCAGTGATGATCCATGGCACGACGCCTCCAGTGATGATCCATGGCAAGAAGCCTCCAGTGATGATCCATGACACAAAGCTTCCAGTGATGATCCATGGCACAAAGCCTCCAGTGATGATCCATGGCAAGAAGCCTCCAGTGATGATCCATGGCAAGAAGCCTCCAGTGATGATCCATGGCAAGAAGCCTCCAGTGATGATCCATGGCAAGAAGCCTCCAGTGATGATCCATGGCACGAAGCCTCCAGTGATGATCCATGGCAAGAAGCCTCCAGTGATGATCCATGGCAAGAAGCCTCCAGTGATGATCCATGGCAAGAAGCCTCCAGTGATGATCCATGGCAAGAAGCCTCCAGCAATGATCCATGGCACAAAGCCTCCAGCGAGGAGTCATGGCACGAAGCCTCCAATAACGGCTTCCAGTCCGGAGCTTCCAGCGACGGCCTCCTGTCCGGAGCCGCCAGCGATGGTACTCAGTCCGGGGCCCGCAGCGAGGGTCCCCAGTCCGGGGCCCGCAGCCAGGGTCCCCAGTCCGGGGCCAGCAGCGAGGGTCCCCAGTCCGGGGTCGGCGACGAGGGTCCCAAGTCCGGGGCCCGCGGCGAGGGTCCCCAGTCCGGAGTCGGCGACGAGGGTCCCCGCGCCAGAGGTGCCACCAAAGTGGGGTGAGCTAGAGGTGGCACGGGGTCTATGTCCCGCACCAGAGCCGCCACCAGGGATAGATGCCCACCCGGAACCTCCCCTATAGGTTCAGGTTTTGCGGCCAGAGTCCGCACCTTTGGGGGGGGGGGGGGGGGGGGTACTGTCATGCCCTGAACTTAAGAGAGCCTTTTTATGTGTCTATTTGGTTTGGTCAGTGTCACGACTTCCGCCGAAGTCGGCCCTTCTCCTTGTTCGGGTGGTGTTCGGCGGTCGACGTCACCGGCTTTCTAGTCACTACCGATCCATTTTTCTGTTTTGTTTTGTCTGATTACATACACACCTGTTTTACATTCCCTCATTACATTCCCTAGTTAACCATCTGACATACATTTCTGTTCTGTCCGTGATTGTTTATGTCGTTAGTGGTTGTGTTTGTGTTAGAGTTTTGTTGTATGTTCCATTTTTGGAATTTTGCTTTATTCTTTGAGTAAACTCAGTTGGATTACTCCATACCTGTGTCCTGCGCCTGACTCCGTTTTCACTCTGCACCCAATCGCTGACAGTCAGGGTGTGATATGGGTGGGCATTCTATGTTCTGTTTTCTATGTTTTTGTATTTCTATGTTTTGGCCGGGTATGGTTCTCAATCAGGGACAGCTGTCTATCGTTGTCTCTGATTGGGAATCATACTTAGGCAACCCTTTTCCCTTTGGTTATTGTGGGAAGTTATCATTGTTATGGGCACTATAGCCCTTGTAAACTTCACGGTCGTTTTTGTTATTTCTTGTTTTGTTGGCGACATAACAAATAAAATAAAATGTACGCCCACCACGCTGCCCCTTGGTCTCATTCCGACGACGGCCGTGACAATTTTAAACAACTGCTACATTGACACAGCAGTTAAACATTTTCATTGTATGTGTGATACATTCTTGTCTGAAAATGTTTTAATCTCAATAAATATGTTTGGACCAGCTGTTCTCCCAATCAGAGTTAAAAGATCTCCTTTAATTTCCATTATTCCTTACTGAGGGTATTACATTTTTATCAAAATTAGGCTTATTTTAACTGATATAATCAACAGTGTACTTTTTCCTGAGAACTGATTGAACGGCTTTATTTATTTTTAACCTTCATTTAACTAGGCAAGTCCGTTAAGAAAAAATCTTATTTACAATGACGGCCTACCGGGGAATAGTGGATTAATTGCCTTGTTCAGGGGCAGAATGACAGATTTTTACCTTGTCAGCTCAGGGATTCGATCCAGCAACCTTTACGGTTACTGGCCCAAGGCTCTAACCACCAGGCTACCTGCCGCCTTCAAGCTTTAAGGCTCGATTAAATCTATATCACCGAACTTCAGCGCTATTGAAATGTAAAGGAAATGTAAATGCAGCCTTTTCACTGAATGCAGTCTCCACTAACGCCGGAACATTGCCTTTAAATTAAATCAAGCTATAGCTCTGAATTTCCGCTATACGGATCGAATCGAGCCATTTGACAACCCTCGGGAACACTTTTTTGGGATAATTAATCTGCAGATGCTCTACAGATTATCTACAGACTATTAGTCCGACTAACAGACTATCAGTATTACTAACCCTAGCTCCGTTTGGCCGGTAGGGATATCCTTGTCTCATCGCGCACCAGCGACTCCTGTGGCGGGCCGGGTACAGTGCACACTAACCAAGGTCGCCAGGTGCATGGTGCTTCCTCCGACACATTGGTGCGGGTGGCTTCCGGGTTGGATGTGCGGCTTGGTTGGGTTGTGTTTCTGAGGACGCATGACTTTTGACCTTCGTCTCTCCCGAGCCCGTACGGGAGTTGTAGCGATGAGACAAGATAGTAACTACTAATAATTGGATACTACGAAATTGGGGGAAAAAAGGAGGTACAATTTAAAAATAAAACACAAAACAAAGACAGAATGACTAAACGGGGCGGAGAGATAGCCTGCAGAGTTCTGTCATACTATCCAGGTCTATGTCCAAACAGTTCGAGCATCTACTTTTAAAAATCCTTCTCTCCAGAAATAAATCCCTCACTGTTGCCGCTTGTTATAGACCCCCCTCAGCTCCCAGCTGTGCCTTGGACACCATATGTGTCCAAGGCCTCTATCATCAGCGTTCGTACTGCTAGGTGTCCTAAATTGGGATATGCTTAACACCCCCGGCCATCCTACAATCTAAGCTAGATGCCCTCAATGTCACACAAATTATCAATGAACCTACCAGGTACAATCCCAAATCCGTAAACATGGGCACCCTCATGGATATCATCCTGACCAACTTGCCCTCTAAATACACCTCTGCTGTTTGCAACCAGGATCTCAGCAATCACTGCCTCATTGCCTGCGTCCGTTATGGGTCCGCGGTCAAACGACAACCCCTCATCACTGTCAAGCGCTCCCTAAAACACTTCTGTGAGCATGCCTTTCTAATCAACCTGAGCTGGGTATCCTGGAAGGATATTGACCTCATTCTGTCAGTAGAGGATGACATCTTAAAAAGCATGCCCCTTTTAAAAAATGTAGAACTAAGAACAGATATAGCCCTTGGTTCACTCCAGACTTGACTGCCCTTGACGAGCAATAAAACATCCTGTGGCGTACTGCACTAGCATCGAATAGTCCCTGCGATATGCAACTTTTCAGGGAAGTCAGGAACCAATGCACACAGTCAGTTAGGAAAGCAAAGGCTAGCTTTTTCAAACAGAAATTTGTATCCTGCAGCACTAATTCCAAAAGGTTTTGGGACATTGTAAACTCCATGGAGAATAAGAGTACCTCCTCTCTAGGAAACACTGTCACCACTGATGAATCCACGATAATCGAGAACTTCAATAAGCATTTCTCTACGGCTGGCCATGCTTTCCACCTGGCTACCCAACCCCGGCCAACAGTTCTGCACCCCCCGCAGAAACTGGCCAAAGTCCCCCCCCCCTCCCTCCACTTGTCCTTCACCCAAATCCAGACAGTTGATGTTCTGAAATAGCTGCAAAATCTGGATCCCTACAAATCAGCTGGGCAAGACAATCTGGACCCTCTCTTTCTAAAACTATTCGCTGCCATTGTTGCAACCCCTATTACTAGTCTGTTCAACCTCTCTTTTGTATCGTCTGAGATTCCTAAAGATTGGAAAGCGGCCACAGTCATCCCCCTCTTCAAAGGGGGTGACACTCTAGACCAAAACTGTTACAGACCTATATCCATCCTGCCTTGCCTTCCTAAAGTCTTCGAAAGCCAAGTGAACAAACAGATCACCGACCATTTCGAATGCCACGTACCTTCTCCGCTATGCAATCTGGTTTCCGAGCTGGTCATGGGTGCACCTCAGCCACGCTCAAGGTGCTAAACGATATCACAACCGCCATCGATAAAAGACAGTACTGTACAGCCGTCTTCATCAACCCGGCCAAGGCTTTCGACTCTGTCAATCACCGTATTCTTATCGGCAGACTCAACAGCCTTGGTTTCTCTAATGACTGCCTCACCTGGTTCACTAACTACTTCTCAAATAGAGTTCAGTGTGTCAAATTGGAGGGCCTGTTGTCCAGACCTCTGGCAGTCTCTATGGGGGTGGCACAGTGTTCAATTCTCGGGCCGACTCATTTCTCTGTATATATCAATGATGTCGCTCTTGCTGTGGGTGATTCTTTGATCCACCTCTACGCAGACGACACCATTCTGTATACATCTGGCCCTTCTTTGGACACTGTGTTAACAAACTTCCAAACGAGCTTCAACGCCATACAACACTCCTTCCGTGGCCTTCAACTGCTCTTAAATGCTAGTAAAACGAAATGCATGCTCTTCAACCGATCACTGCCCTCACCCGCCCACCAGACTAGCATCACTGCTCTGGACGGTTCTGACTTAGAATATGTGGACAACTATAAATACCTAGGTGTCTGGTTAGACTGTAAACTCTCCTTCCAGACTCATATTAAGCATCTACCATCCAAAGTTAAATCTAGAATCGGCTTTCTATTTCGCAACAAAGCCTCCTTCACTCATGCTACCAAACATACCCTCGTAAAACTGACTATCCTACCGATCCTTGACTTCGGCGATGTCATTTACAAAATAGCCTCCAACACTCTACTCAGCAAATTGGATGTAGTCTATCACAGTGCCATCCATTTTGTCACCAAAGCCCCATATACTACCCACCACTGTGACCTGTATGCTCTCGTTGGCTGGTCCTCGCTACATATTTGTTGCCAAACCCACTGGCTCCAGGTCATCTATAAGTCTTTGCAGGTAAAGTTCCGCCTTATCTCAGCTCACTGGTCACCGTAGCAACACTCCCCTGTGACATGCGCTCCAGCAGGTATATTTCACTGGTCATCCCCAAAGCCAGCACCTACTTTGACGGCCTTTCCTTCCAGTTCTCTGCTGCTATTGACGGAAACGAATTGCAAAATCACTGAAGTTGGAGACTTATATCTCCCTCACTAACTTTAAGCGTCAGCTGTCAGAGCAGCTTACCGATCACTGCAGCTGTACACAGCCCATCTGTAAATAGCCCATCCAACCAACTACCTACCTCATCCCATATTTGTTTTTTGTTTTTCTGCTCTTTTGCAAACCAGTATTTCTACTTGCACATCCTCATCTGCACATATATCACTCCAGTATTTCTACTTGCACATCCTCATCTGCACATATATCACTCCAGTATTTCTACTTGCACATCCTCATCTGCACATCTATCACACCAGTATTTCTACTTGCACATCCTCATCTGCACATATATCACACCAGTATTTCTACTTGCACATCCTCATCTGCACATATATCACTCCAGTGTAAATTGCTAAATTGTAATTACTTCGCCACTTTTGGCCGATTTATTGCCTTACCTCCTTACTTAATATGCACATACTGTATACAGATTTTCTATTGTGTTATTGACTGTACGTTTGTTTATGTGTAACTCTGTGTTGTTGTTTTTGTTTCACTGCTTTGCTTTATCTTGGCCAAGTTGCAGTTGTAAATGAGAAGTTGTTCTCAACTGGCCTACCTGGTTAAGTAAAGGTGAAACAAAATAAACAAAAAAATATTGTCAGTGTATGTTCCTTGTATTTATTGCCATGTGCTTAAACACAATTATTAAATAAACCTGTAAACATTATGGATGTTTTATGTTTCTCATTTCCTTCATATTGTTGGTAAAGTTGGTCAAAGACTGAATTACATGTTGTGGTTAAAATGCCATTTCATTGATCTTGATAAGTATTGAAAGTGGATGTTACAAACACTAAATTACATGACTCGATAAAAACAATTTTCTAGATGATGTGTTGAGTATGCATGTTAACGTGTCAGTAACCCAGTTACTGGGTGCAGCCATTCAACATGCACTCAGATACAAAATCTTTAAATTACATGACTCGATAAAAACATTTAATTTTCTAGATGATGTGTTGAGTATGCATGTTAACATGTCAGTGAACCAGTTACTGGGTGCAGCCATTTAACATGTACTCAGATTCAAAGTCTTTAAATTTGTTGCATGTAGGCCTGTTCTTTGTTCCTTGGCACTTTTTCTCATTGGGCACTTGTTCAATCCAGGTATTTGATTCCAAAAGGTATTGCATCCTAAAAGTCAAACAGAGAAATGGTGAGACATTTACCAGGGAAGTCCAATTCTCACAGAGTAAGACCTTAGGGGTAAAAACATCTTCAGTTGTCTTATGACATCATAGCCAGAACTTACTGGCCATTCGAGTCGGTGGTGGAGCCATCTTTGCCCATGATGAGGTATGTCTTCCCTGTCTCTAGCTGTCCTTTACACTGGAGCCTCTTGGCGAACACTCGCACTTTGCTCTCCTCCAGCTTCACATCTCCGGCTGGCAGAAAGAGGGCACAGAGTTACCATAGTTACCATGACCGTAGAAAGAAGTACATGTACTATCTATGGTTACGTCTTCATGAACATTCTAGTCACAGACAGAGATCTCAAGTCAGGATTGGAATAATGGTTTTATCACTTACTGGCTCGGAGTACCTTCGTCACATTAGTTGTGTAGAGTTCAAAGTTACTCTTCACAGACATACTGATGACTTGGACAATGAAACCTAAAACAAACCAGATTTAAAATGAATTACTAGCTTCACCTTATTTGTCCCATACTGTAACTGTTAAATTATTGACCTGTGTCATACTCATAGCTAAATTGTCTACTGACCGTAATCCACAGTGGGGGAATAGCAAGCATGTTCAAAACGATCTTTCTTCTCTAGCTTCAGTGGTCCAAAAGTGTCCTTCTCTTTGTGGCAGGGCCCTAAAAAACCAATGGGACTTTCTTTAGTGTCATACAGACCCTAACCAATGAAACCAGAACCAATGGGACTTTCTTTAGTGTCATACAGACCCTAACCAATGAAACCAGAACCAATGGAATAGTCCCAAAATGGTCAAATCCCGCCTTTAAGGCCCTACAGGCAGGCTCAATCAAATTCTCCACACTATTAGAACCCAGGTCTGGTGCCATAACAGTGAGAGAATTCTTCAAAATGGTAACAGAGAATGTTGGCGATAGTGATAGAAATAATAACTTACTCTCTGAACACTGGCACACATCCCCTGAACACAATGTTGAAACCATCTTGCTTCTTTTTGGTGCAGCATAGAAAGTAGTACACTTTCTGTCTGTGATAGTGTGTGTGTGTGTGTGTGTGTGTGTGTGTGTGTGTGTGTGTGTGTGTGTGTGTGTGTGTGTGTGTGTGCGAGAGAGAAAGAGAGATAGAGGAGAAAGAGAGGGGAGGAAGGAAGGGACAGAGGGAGAGAGAGAGGGAGAGGAGGGAGAGAGGATAGAGAGAGAGAGCGAGAGAGAGAGAGAGTAGGAGAGAGAGAGAGAGCGAGAGAGAGAGGGGAGGGAGGAAGGTGTATGTTAGCAAAGACAGACAGACCGGGAGGAAGAGAGAGAGACAGTGGCAGATGGGGAGAGATAGTCAAATTATGCATTATTTTTTAGTGATGGCTAATATATTCAGAAGACTATTTGACAGATACAAAAAAATCTATCAAGGTAACAAAAAAAAGTACAGAATAAATGTGAAAAGAAAGCCTTGTATACCTGGTTCATAGTAGTCATAGAATGTGGCCGGAGCAGGCTGCAGTAAACCTATAGTTACTGTCTGCACAGCCCTAAACGTTACACACTCCCTTTCCTCAATCTGGACAGAGACAGAAAAAACCTTTGGGATTTTCGATTTCACACTGTTCCACCGAGTTGCTTGTGTATTCGTGTCTGTGTGAGTCTCACCTCATTAAAGTACAACAGCACTTTGCCATGTGAGACCTCGTAGTGAGAGATGTATTGTTCATCAGGGTTCTTTAGCTGTGGAGAGACAACAGTTAGAGAAAGAGGAAGGGAGGAAGGAATGATCGAGGGATGAAAAGGGGGAAAGGAGAGAGGAAGGAATGATCGAGGAATGAAATAGGGGAAGGGAGAGAGGAAGGAATGATGGAGAGATAAAAGGGGGAAGGAGGGAGGAAAGAATGATTGAGGGATGAAAAGGGGGAAAGGAGAGAGGAAGGAATGATGGAGGGATGAAAAGGGGGAAGGGAGAGAGGAAGATCAGGGGATGAAAAGGGGAAGGGAGAGAGGAAGATCAGGGGATGAAAAGGGGGAAGAGAGAGAGGAAGATCAGGGGATGAAAAGGGGGAAGGGAGAGAGGAAGATCAGGGGATGAAAAGGGGGAAGGGAGAGAGGAAGATCAGGGGAGAGACTGACAGAACATTGGTTACTAAAGAAAAGTAAAGGGAGGGGGTTGGTAACGTGTTTATATAGACTCTATATGATGATGAAGACTCACCTTGTCCAGGTCGTCTGTCTGTGCCTCAAAGCCACTGAGCAGTGTGATGTCGGCTATGGACATTCCTGTGAGATTCCTGGTCAGACTATGACTAAAGAATATAAGTTAGTTAGCTTACTGAAAAACCACTGCCCTATCGCCTAGGCCGTCACAAAATATTCCTCCCAGTCATAAATCTTCTGTTATTTGTATATTCATGACAGAATCAGTTCCCTCTCTGTTTAACTGATCTCACACAGACCTCTCTGTTTAACTGACCTCACACAGACCTCTCTGTTTAACTGACCTCACACAGACCTCTCTGTTTAACATACCTCACACAGACTTCGTATTCAACATCGTTTTCAGAATTCCGGCTTTGCTGAGTATCTCTTCTGTGTCTGCTGCGAGCGTCAAACCACTCAATCGCTGATCGGGGGACATCCTCTTCCTCCCTTTTCTCTCCGTCTCCATAGTCACCCTCATAGTCGTTGTAGTCTTCAACAATCTGGGCTGATGAAACAAAGTGTTATCATAGTGTACTTGTGGAACTCTGTCACACACATCCTAACCTGTAGTAAAAGGAGCACTGAATCAGAGTAGTGCTGTACGCTCACCAGTGTACTCTACTCTCCCCTCTACTTTGACTGTGATTGACAGAAGGTTACAGTCGTCTGAGGAGTCCAGTAGATGGTAAGCTTTCGTAACCTGCCAGACAGATCAATATATTACCAGTTTGAATGAACATCAATAAATATATTTTGATGAGAAAGACGCTCACCTTCATCTTGGCTTTTCCCTGTCCCGTTAGGGCTACGTTAATGATAGGATTACCAATCAGTCTCTGGCCAAGTAGAGACAGAGAGAGAGAGAGTTACGTGTGTGTGTGTGTGTGTGTGTGTGTGTGTGTGTGTGTGTGTGTGTGTGTGTGTGTGTGTGTGTGTGTGTGTGTGTGTGTGTGTGTGTGTGTTGGAGTGGGTATACCTTCAGCTCCGTTTCTACTTTATCCCCCTTGTTGTCCAATGACAGCTTCTGAATGTCGCTCTTCCCTGGAATAGTGAACTGTACCTCCACTTCTGTGATGGGAGGTTGGGGCCTGTTCAGTGCATACTCAGAGAGAGCCTCCAAAGCCACTATAGTATCCTAAAGACATTAAGATGAATGCATAGACTGGATACAAATTGAAGGTAGACATTTAGCATGTTATTTCTACCAAATGGTGTAGAATGTAAAATGTCCATCGACTCTCAATGAGTGGGACTCTCACCCTTGGGTCACTGTATCAGTAGAATATCAGTATTGTTGGACTGAATATGAAGGTGGAAAATTAGCAAAACATGCTAACTAGGAACAAGGAAACTACATGCACTAGGAGGCAATGAAGCAGCCACATCATGTTTTGGCATTGTTTGGCTCTCCATCAATACAGTATATCTCACCTGTGAGGACTTGAAGTCTCCTCCATCAATACAGTATATCTCACCTGTGAGGACTTGAAGTCTCCTCCATCAGTAGAGTATATCTCACCTATGAGGACTTGAAGTCTCCTCCATCAGTACAGTATATCTCACCTGTGAGGACTTGAAGTCTCCTCCATCAATACAGTATATCTCACCTGTGTGGACTTGAAGTCTCCTCCATCAGTACAGTATATCTCACCTGTGTGGACTTGAAGTCTCCTCCATCAGTACAGTATATCTCACCTGTGTGGACTTGAAGTCTCCTCCATCAGTACAGTATATCTCACCTGTGTGGACTTGAAGTCTCCTCCATCAGTACAGTATATCTCACCTGTGTGGACTTGAAACCTCCTCCATAGTTCTCCTGTGAAGTCAGCCAGCAGGCTGCAGAGTCTGCCCACTCTGCGTCCTTATGAGCCACTGCAGTTAACAGGGCATAGGCTGTAGTCTCTACTGTTATGGCCTCTGTTGTCGGTACATAATGTTTCTTTTCCTCATTCACCATGCCAGCGTTAGCATACCACCCACGGCAATTGTCTTTCCCTGTCAAGAGCAGTCAATGAATATCAATGTCAGCAGCAATCCCCCATCAGCCCACACCATTCTGACCTATAACAGGAGTGTAATAGGACAATACCTTCAGTTGCCAGTCCTTTGAGTTTTTCCCAGGAAGGCTCAGCCTGTTTCCGGTCAGTCAGACAGACTGACAGACAGTAGGCTGTTATGGCCACAGCGTAGGGCCTCTGTAGCCCCTCAACACGTGAGAGCAGGTAGCCGGTGGCTTTGGAGATAATGGCTTTCTACACAAACACAAACACAAACACAGAGCAGCTAGCCATTCTGGTTAAAAATAGGAGCATTTGATGTCTCTGTTTTTCTTCTTCTCCAGGATAGAGATGGCTGATTTAGACAGATGATTCGGTTGAAGTCGGTTAATTGGTAACACAATAAAAAAGTACACTATACTAAACACTTGTGAGTTAATAAGGAAATACGTCCACCTATCTTACCGTATCGCTACGCTCCTTGTTGTCTGTCAGGAAAGGGAGGGAGCGATTTAGAGCCACAGTTATGAAAGCAGTCATGGAGACATCTCCCTCTATCCCTCTAATGCCTCCCTAGAGAGAAAAAGAGACAACTCAACTCAACAGATAAAGAGAAAATACAGGAGGGTTGCCAGTTCGAGTCCTGCGTCTGACTGAGTTGGCAACCAGAGGGTTGCTGGAATGAAATCCTAGATGCCTTTGCCTGCTGTTGTGCTTTTAAGCAAGGCACTTAACCTCCACGCAACAACAGCTCCCCAGGCGTCCAGTGTGGAAGCCTCCCACACCTCTCCAAAACCTGTCTATGTTATGTGTGTCTTTCGGAGGAGTTGGGTTAAAAGCGGAAGTCAAATTTCGGTTGGACCTTGTGTGAAACTGCCCAATAAAGTGATCTTCATGTTAAAACTAGTGTTCTGAATAATCCTTTACCTGCATTTCCCGGTGTATGACTGGGTTAGGGTCCGAGAATGATCCATCCTCCTTCTGTTTAACCAGGAGGTATCTGACTGAATCAATGATATGCTGCTCAGACACACCCTGTGCCCATCTCCCCTTCTCTCCACCGCCTGCATTCTGACGTTCTGCCACCAGAGACATCACTTTCACAACAAGGCCCGTCAGCCTAGAGAGGAAGGGTAACAAACACTGTGATAGGATCGGCCAGCTCCAGTCCTGGAGAGTTGCAGTGTTTACAGGCTTTTATTCCAGACAGACAGAAAACTACAGTACCACAAAAACAAGCAACGTAAAGAGAGATGTACTGACCAGTAACTGGTGGGATGGTGCGTCCAAGCTCCATATGATCCATCACCCTTTTTAAAAGTCAAAATTCTCATATAGCCTGACAGAGAGAGAGAGAGAGAGAGAGAGAGAGAGAGAGAGAGAGAGAAAGAGAGAGAGAGAGACAGAGAGAGATATTGTATTTTGTGTTTCTTACTGAAAATAAAACATCTTCATTACAGTTCTCCCACACCTTGCTCTGTGAACTGGAGAGCTGTATCTCTGATGCCAGGGGGCAGCTCATACCAGCGCTGGCTAAGGTCCAGATAGCGGAGGGCCAGGGCTGTGGGGGCCATACGTTTCATAGTCTGCTCTGCACATCCATGAGGAGCATTGAGCAAGCTGCTAACCCCATCGGGAGAGAGCAGGGTCTTGGAAGTGGACTTGCCAAACAGCTCCCCTGGGGAATGGATGAGATTGGATATTAAACTGACAATACTGTTGTGAAGAGAAATGATTGGAGGGTAAAATGAGTCAGACCTTCCATCTTGACGAAGATATTGGTGCTGGAGCCAGGGACTGTGTTGTCTGGTAACTTTCCATCAATCGTGAAAGATTGGCGACTCTTCCCTGACAACAGAGAATGAGAGAAGCTGGTTGGTGCTTTTTATGCCATAAACTATTACGTGAATAAAATGCTGTCATCATAGATATTCTGTTAGCAATCTCACCAATATTGGCATTCAGGTCAACAAAATGAGTTTCCTCCACTCTCTTCTCTGTTCCCTCCGTCTAAAATATGAGAAACTATCATATTACATAAATGCAGTAGCTTTACAGTAATGGATCTTCAGTTCAAATTTTTTGTAGTAGTAATTTTCCCCGATATTTTTTGTATACTTACTCTAACATTCAGAATCTTTTCAATAGCATCACTGCCGTCCTCATTCTCTATGTCATAAAGGCGTATTTTGATGGGTATGGGGCCGGTTTCCATGGGTACTGCAGAGAATGTGACTGCTTTGGAGGAGTGGGCCTCCACGGTGATGTTGACATAGGTTTTGATGGAACTGGAGCCTGGTGAACAGAGCTTGTCATTTCTCTCCATGTGGAGTGCAATCTGAGAAGGAGGAAGTGCTCCATCAGCTGTATGGCATTTCATATTTCTGTTTATGCTTCTGAAGTGTTCAACTGTAGTACTACAGAAAGTGATTCAACTGTACCTGTGCAGCCTCGTCCCAATAGTTGTAGACAACAGGAGCAATAGACATTTGCTCAAATCTTTTGACTGAGTACGGCAGCCTCAGAGAGACAAAAACCTTCTTAAACACACGGAACTCATGTGGTTCTGCAACACAGATGCCTGCAGGAGGGACACACACAGACAGGTCCATTACTCTCCAGAATGACACCACACGTTCCTTACTGTCTAGGTACAGGAATATGAACCAATAGAGGAGGAGGATGTTACCATGAGAAGCAGACAAGCTGACAGCCTGTATCTCCCAGGTGGTGATGGAATCAGGCAGAGCCACAGTATGACTAAGGGAGACAGAGAGAGAGACAAATTACAATAGTGTTTCAGACACATGGCGCCGATATACTGTGTGTCTAAATGTCCATTTCTCACCTTCCTTTGCCGTTTATATCGACCACTGCGAATGCAAAGCTTGGGGGGAAACTTCTGCGTATTTGCTGATTGGTTGTGTCAAAGAAGTCTTCGATGTCTGTGGCACTAGCAGCTGAGAGGAGAGAGTGTAGACTAAAGGTGTCACAATAATATAACCTTTTAAGATCGTATTCTCATCCAATCCTTTTAAGTTATAACAAGTCAGACATGTCTGTCTAAAGGATAGTGTCTGTTATCATTTTGTTACCATGTTATACATGTTAGAATGGTAATATCCCCAACAATCAAGTCATCCTCACTCCTGCCATGTCCTCTCTGGGCGTCGTCTCGTTTCTTCTTCTCCCTCAACTTCTCTCCCTCTATGCAGCAGTCCAGGAAGGCCTTGACACAGACACGGTCCTTATTGGCTCGTGCCACTCTCTCGGCTCTCTGCTGACACGTCCTCAGCATGGGGATCAGGGACAAGCCATGAGAACAACACTCCTGCAGCTTGGCGTCTGAGTAACTGGATTCTGGGAGTTGGAGATGGTGAGGTAGTGACAAAAGGTTTTAGTTCGTACCTGCCAGGACTGATGAACAGTCTCTCCCACCACCTCAGGCAGCAGTTAGTGACAGTCAATAGTAAAGTAACGTTGTAATACTTATGGACACCATCTGCTTCTGGAGGTCCAGAGAACGCCTCTGTCGTCTGAAGCCTGACTCACAGTTAAACCCTAAGACAAACACACATACAGTAGGGTGAAGACCATCAACATAAAACATCAACATATTGTGGGAACATGTAGGTTTTGAGCAACTATGATGTCATTAATGCTTTGTTGAAATGTACGTCTGAGTTGGTGTTTTTTTTCTATTTGTTTTTCCTTTATGTTGAAGGTTGGGATTTAAGTCCCAGACAATGTCATGTCTAGTTTAGTGGATCCATGTCTGTGAAATGTTAAGTCGTCTACCTCCTAAAGGGGTTTTAACCCTATCCCAGAGAACATCATTCAGAAACTATGGACCAAAGAAGAAGTAGTGTAGACACTAGACAGCTGTATTGTTTAATCACACTACGTTCGTCATACCCTTCCTCATCCTAGATAGCACATGAGAGTTGGAGATGAATGACAAGCCAGCGTCGTTCAACACAGAGGCTGTATCTGAGCCGCCACCGTATGAGCAACCAAGGTCATAGGACTGCATGGACGAGAATACCTGTGAACAGCACACAAAATATTCACACTATTAGTCAAAAAGAGCCGCTTGGTCTTTATTGCATAGAATATATTTATACCTGTACATTATAAGGAGTGCGTTTTAGAGGAAACAATGTTGAGGAGACAATATGTATAATTATTCTTTAGTAAATAGTAGCTTGTATATGTGTATATACAGTACCAGTCAAAGGTTTGGACACACCTACTCATTCAAGGGTTTTTCTTTTCTATATTTCATATTTTAGATTCTTCAAAGTAGCCACCCTTTGACTTGATGACAGCTTTGCACACTCTTGGCATTCTCTCAACCAGATGCATGAGGTAGTCACCTGGAATGTATTTAAATTAACAGGTGTGCCTTGTTAAAAGTTAATTTCTGGAATTTCTTTCCTTCTTAATGCGTTTGAGCTAATTAGTAGTGTTGTGACAAGGTAGGGGTGGTATACAGAAGATAGCCAAGACCAAGTCCATATTATGGCACTAATAGTTCAAATAAACCAAGAGAAACGACAGTCCATCATTACTTTAAGACATGAAGGTCAGTCAAAATCTCAAGAACTTTGAAAGCTTCTTCAAGTGCAGTCGCAAAAACCATCAAGTGCTATGATGAAACTGGCTCTCATGAGGACCGCCACAGGAAAGGAAGACTCTGAGTTAACTCTGCTGCAGAGGA
>NC_092148.1:5992656-6007656 GCF_045791955.1 Oncorhynchus clarkii lewisi
GGAGGTTAGAACAGCAACAGACCTGAGACTGGCCACTGTGCTATACTGGAGGTTAGAACAGCAACAGACCTGAGACTGGCCACTGTGCTATACTGGAGGTTAGAACAGCAACAGACCTGAGACTGGCCACTGTGCTATACTGGAGGTTAGAACAGCAACAGACCTGAGACTGGCCACTGTGCTATACTGGAGGTTAGAACAGCAACAGACCTGAGACTGGCCGCTGTGCTATCCTGGAGGTTAGAACAGCAACAGACCTGAGACTCGGCCACTGTGCTATTCTGGAGGTTAGAACAGCAACAGACCTGAGACTGGCCACTGTGCTATTCTGGAGGTTAGAACAGCAACAGACCTGAGACTGGCCACTGTGCTATACTGGAGGTTAGAACAGCAACAGACCTGAGACTGGCCACTGTGCTATACTGGAGGTTAGAACAGCAACAGACCTGAGACTGGCCACTGTGCTATACTGGAGGTTAGAACAGCAACAGACCTGAGACTGGCCACTGTGCTATCCTGGAGGTTAGAACAGCAACAGACCTGAGACTGGCCACTGTGCTATACTGGAGGTTAGAACAGCAACAGACCTGAGACTGGCCACTGTGCTATACTGGAGGTTAGAACAGCAACAGACCTGAGACTGGCCACTGTGCTATACTGGAGGTTAGAACAGCAACACTTCTCCAGGTTCAACATGTATATCTCATTCTGAAGGAGAAAGTCCCTCTGTCTACCATAGAGGTTCTACCAATAGAGGTTACCAGTGGTGTGAAGTACTTAAGTACAAATCGTTTTAATTAGTGTTTTGGGGTATTTGTACTTTACTCTAATATTGATCTTTTTGACAACTTTTACTTTTACTTCTACTTCTCTACATTCCTAAAGAAAATGATGTACTTTTTACTCCATACATTTTCCCTGACACCTAAAAGTACTCGTTACGTTTTGAATGCCTAGCAGGACAGGAAAATTGTCTAATTCATACACTTATCAAGAGAACATCCCCAGTCATCCCTACTGCCTCTGATCTGGCGGACTCACTAAACACATACTTCGTGTGTAAACAAAAAAAACAAGAAAACTATGCTGTCTGGTTTGTTTTATATGAGGAATTGTAGAGTAGTTACTTCTAATTTTGATACTTAAGTATATATTTTAACAATTACATTTACTTTTGATACTTAAGTATATTTAAAACCAAATACTTTTAGACTTTTACTCAAGTAGTATTTTACTGGGTGTCTTTCATTTCATTTTCTATTAAGGTATTTTTACTTTTACTCAAGTTTGACAATTGGATACTTTTTCCACCTCTGGAGGTTCCAGGTTACAAGCAACATTCCAGAGCCACCTGTGTCACGCCTAGTGTCTTTCCAACCTGATGAAAGTATGACCCTCTGACAGACAGAGTGTTTAAAAAGCCTGGAGATATCCATGTCACAGGAGCTTAGGGGCTATGATCACTTCCACACCCTGTGTTGTGGAGGGCTGGAGGCCGGCTGGATGGAACCATCGAACTACCCAGTGGGATTATGACTCCCAATCCTCGGCACCATCTCTAACCCTGCTCTCTCTGCTGTAATCTCAGTTAGTGATTGTAATTGACTGTGGCACCTGGCCATAATGTGGTGTGAGAGATGCTGAGGTCCCGGGAATATTTGTGCAGATTTCATGGATGGAGAAGTGGGAGCCTGACTGAGGTACAGCTTACATGGATGGAGAAGTGGGAGCCTGACTGAGGTAATGATTATATGGATAGAGCAGTGGGAGCCTGACTGAGGTAATGATTACATGGATAGAGCAGTGGGAGCCTGACTGAGGTAATGATTACATGGATAGAGCAGTGGGAGCCTGACTGAGGTAATGATTACATGGATAGAGCAGTGGGAGCCTGACTGAGGTACAGATTACATGGATAGAGCAGTGGGAGCCTGACTGAGGTAATGATTACATGGATAGAGCAGTGGGAGCCTGACTGAGGTAATGATTACATGGATAGAGCAGTGGGAGCCTGACTGAGGTAATGATTACATGGATAGAGCAGTGGGAGCCTGACTGGGGTAATGGTTACATGGATAGAGCAGTGAGAGCCTGCCTGAGGTACAGATTACATGGATAGAGCAGTGGGAGCCTGACTGAGGTAATGATTACATGGATAGAGCAGTGGGAGCCTGACTGAGGTAATGATTACATGGATAGAGCAGTGGGAGCCTGACTGAGGTAATGGTTACATGGATAGAGCAGTGGGAGCCTGACTGAGGTAATGATTACATGGATAGAGCAGTGGGAGCCTGACTAAACCTTCCTGGGGAGTGTTTGTCTGATGTTTTGCGAATAGGGCCATATGGAATTCTGGGTGGAATTCTGGGAACATTTAGGCGTTGGCCCTGGTGTTGTTTTTACGTGGGTGTGTGACAGTGATTGACACCTGATTAGTAAATGTGTAAATCCTCAAGAACTTATTTTACTGGTTTGACACAGAAAGATCACACAAGGTGCTGTTATTGAGCACGTAATAGATTCAACATGTGAAATGCCTTAGAAAATACGTGTTTTTCTCTTATGTTATGTAGTCTAGCTAGCTGCTATAAGCACACATAAAGCTCACACTTTTTAACATTCCGATCCTGGCTTCAAGGCAAATGTTTAGAAGCCAGAAATGTTTTTTTTCTACGTTGTTGGTGTGTTTGTTAACTTTTTGACAGCCAGTTAGAAGTCAGCTGTGTTAAACCTCCAGGAGTCCCAGCCCCGTTGAAGGCCTCAGATACACTGTTTCCCATCAGATCCAGTCATCCCTCAGAGGACAGATCATTTTCATTCGTTTCATTTTTTTCTGACCTACTTGGCCGTACTTCCATAGACACCCAGCTCTCCAGATCAAAAACGTTCAGAAAGAACCAGAGGAATTTTGAAACTAGGGAAAAAAAGTCAAGTAGATCTTTAACTTACTATAAGGAAAATAAAACCTCATTAAAATGGTGTTTGCAGAGCAGAATAGTGATCTTAGCAGTGGTTTTGTGTGTGTGTGTGTATGCGCCCGGGCGTGTGTGCGTGTTCGTGTGTAACGCAATGACCAGGCCTAGCCAATGGTTAGCAGAGAGCTGACTTGGCAAACATGTTCACAGACCAGGATAGAATATGACTTCTGGGGTTGTAGTAGAGAGACAGACCAGACTAGAATATGACCTCTGGGGTTGTAGTAGAGAGACAGACCAGACTAGAATATGACCTCTGGGGTTGTTGATGAGAGACAGACCAGACTAGAATATGACCTCTGGGGTTGTAGTAGAGAGACAGACCAGACTAGAATATGACCTCTGGGGTTGTAGCAGAGAGACAGACCAGACTAGAATATGACCTCTGGGGTTGTAGTAGAGAGACAGACCAGACTAGAATATGACCTCTGGTGTTGTAGTAGAGAGACAGAACAGACTAGAATATGACCTCTGGGGTTGTAGTAGAGAGACAGACCAGACTAGAATATGACCTCTGGTGTTGTAGTAGAGAGACAGAACAGACTAGAATATGACCTCTGGGGTTGTAGTAGAGAGACAGACCAGACTAGAATATGACCTCTGGGGTTGTAGTAGAGAGACAGACCAGACTAGAATATGACCTCTGGGGTTGTTGATGAGAGACAGACCAGACTAGAATATGACCTCTGGGGTTGTAGTAGAGAGACAGACCAGACTAGAATATGACCTCTGGGGTTGTTGATGAGAGACAGACCAGACTAGAATATGACCTCTGGGGTTGTTGATGAGAGACAGACCAGACTAGAATATGACCTCTGGGGTTGTAGTAGAGAGACAGACCAGACTAGAATATGACCTCTGGGGTTGTTGATGAGAGACAGACCAGACTAGAATATGACCTCTGGGGTTGTAGTAGAGAGACAGACCAGACTAGAATATGACCTCTGGGGTTGTAGTAGAGAGACAGACCAGACTAGAATATGACCTCTGGGGTTGTAGCAGAGAGACAGACCAGACTAGAATATGACCTCTGGGGTTGTAGTAGAGAGACAGACCAGACTAGAATATGACCTCTGGGGTTGTAGTAGAGAGACAGAACAGACTAGAATATGACCTCTGGGGTTGTTGATGAGAGACAGACCAGACTAGAATATTACCTCTGGGGTTGTAGTAGAGAGACAGACCAGACTAGAATATGACCTCTGGGGTTGTAGTAGAGAGACAGACCAGACTAGAATATGACCTCTGGGGTTGTAGCAGAGAGACAGACCAGACTAGAATATGACCTCTGGGGTTGTAGTAGAGAGACAGACCAGACTAGAATATGACCTCTGGGGTTGTAGTAGAGAGACAGACCAGACTAGAATATGACCTCTGGGGTTGTTGATGAGAGACAGACCAGACTAGAATATGACCTCTGGGGTTGTAGTAGAGAAACAGACCAGACTAGAATATGACCTCTGGGGTTGTAGTAGAGAGACAGACCAGACTAGAATATGACCTCTGGGGTTGTTGATGAGAGACAGACCAGACTAGAATATGACCTCTGGGGTTGTAGTAGAGAGACAGACCAGACTAGAATATGACCTCTGGGGTTGTAGCAGAGAGACAGACCAGACTAGAATATGACCTCTGGGGTTGTAGTAGAGAGACAGACCAGACTAGAATATGACCTCTGGGGTTGTTGATGAGAGACAGACCAGACTAGAATATGACCTCTGGGGTTGTAGTAGAGAGACAGACCAGACTAGAATATGACCTCTGGGGTTGTAGTAGAGAGACAGACCAGACTAGAATATGACCTCTGGTGTTGTAGTAGAGAGACAGAACAGACTAGAATATGACCTCTGGGGTTGTAGTAGAGAGACAGACCAGACTAGAATATGACCTCTGGGGTTGTTGATGGGAGACAGACCAGACTAGAATATGACCTCTGGGGTTGTAGTAGAGAGACAGACCAGACTAGAATATGACCTCTGGGGTTGTAGTAGAGAGACAGACCAGACTAGAATATGACCTCTGGTGTTGTAGTAGAGAGACAGACCAGACTAGAATATGACCTCTGGGGTTGTTGATGAGAGACAGACCAGACTAGAATATGACCTCTGGGGTTGTAGTAGAGAGACAGACCAGACTAAAATATGACCTCTGGGGTTGTAGTAGAGAGACAGACCAGACTAGAATATGACCTCTGGGGTTGTAGTAGAGAGTCAGACCAGACTAGAATATGACCTCTGGGGTTGTAGTAGAGAGACAGACCAGACTAGAATATGACCTCTGGGGTTGTAGCAGAGAGACAGACCAGACTAGAATAGGACCTCTGGGGTTGTAGTAGAGAGACAGAATAGACTAGAATATGACCTCTGGGGTTGTAATAGAGAGACAGACCAGACAAGAATATGACCTCTGGGGTTGTAGCAGAGAGACAGACCAGACTAGAATATGACCCTCCAGCAGCAGTTACCTCCAGATCTGCTGAGCCAGTGGGCCTCCATGGGGCCTTCTAGTCTGTCTCTAATTGGCCTACACTACAGTGTGAGGTATGAGGGGGGAAGTGCAGTTCTTGGTTTGACTGTTCTCCAACTCTAAGTCTGCGTGCCTCGGTGAGGTAAACTGCTAAATGCTCCCATCTCTCTATCACCCTCCTTATCCTCTCTGTGGGCACTCACCGCAAGCACGTGCACACACACACACACACACATGCACGCACGCACGCACACACACACACACACACACACACACACTGTGTGATGTCTTTATAAACAGGCTCTATAATGCTCCGGCAAATAAAGCCTGAGAGAGAGAATGGAGCCTTATGTCTCAGCCTGGCAGACCAGAACTCCCATTGGTCCAGGAGGGAGCTGCTAGAGAGAGCAAGGTCGTAGAGAGGAGTAGTTGCCTGGTCGTAGTGGTAGAAAGAAGAGAGGAGTAGCTGCTGGTCATGGTGTTAGAAAGGGGAGAGGAGTAGCTGCTGGTCGTAGTGGTAGAAAGAAGAGAGGAGTTGCTGCTGGTCATGGTGTTAGAAAGGGGAGAGGAGTAGCTGCTGGTCGTAGTGGTAGAAAGAAGAGAGGAGTAGCTGCTGGTCATGGTGTTAGAAAGGGGAGAGGAGTAGCTTCTGGTCATAGTGGTAGAAAGAAGAGAGGAGTAGCTGCTCGTCGTAGTGGTAGAAAGGAGAGAGGAGTAGCTGCTGGTCATAGTGGTAGAAAGGAGAGAGGAGTAGCTGCTGGTCATGGTAGTAGAAAGGAGAGAGGAGTAGCTTCTCGTCGTAGTGTTAGAAAGGAGAGAGGATTAGCTGCTGTTTTTTCTGTTTAATGGTGTTAGGATCATTTTTTTTTTTTTATGGTGTTGCAGGATAATTTATTTTTATTTTTAATGGTGTTGTAGGATCAGTTATTTTCTGTTTAATGGTGTTGTAGGATCAGTTATTTTCTTTTTAATGGTGTTGTTAGGATCAGTTCTTTTCTGTTTTATGGTGTTGTAGGATCAGTTCTTTTCTTTTTAATGGTGTTGTAGGATCAGTTATTTTCTGTTTAATGGTGTTGTAGGATCAGTTCTTTTCTGTTTAATGGTGTTGTTAGGATCAGTTCTTTTCTGTTTAATGGTGTTGTTAGGATCAGTTCTTTTCTTTTTAATGGTGTTGTTAGGATCAGTTCTTTTCTGTTTTATGGTGTTGTAGGATCAGTTCTTTTCTGTTTTATGGTGTTGTAGGATCAGTTATGTTCTGTTTAATGGTGTTGTTAGGATCAGTTCTTTTCTTTTTAATGGTGTTGTTAGGATCAGTTCTTTTTTTTTTAATGGTGTTGTTAGGATCAGTTATTTTCTGTTTAATGGTGTTGTAGGATCAGTTATTTTCTTTTTAATGGTGTTGTTAGGATCAGTTCTTTTCTGTTTAATGGTGTTGTTAGGATCAGTTCTTTTCTGTTTAATGGTGTTGTTAGGATCAGTTCTTTTCTGTTTAATGGTGTTGTAGGATCAGTTCTTTTCTGTTTAATGGTGTTGTTAGGATCAGTTCTTTTCTGTTTAATGTTGTTGTTAGGATCAGTTCTTTTCTGTTTAATGGTGTTGTTAGGATCAGTTCTTTTCTGTTTAATGGTGTTGTTAGGATCAGTTCTTTTACGATTAATGGTGTTGTAGGATCAGTTCTTTTCTGTTTAATGGTGTTGTTAGGATCAGTTCTTTTCTGTTTAATGGTGTTGTAGGATCAGTTATTTTCTGTTAAATGGTGTTTGGATCAGTTTTTTCTGTTTAATGGTGTTGTTAGGATCAGTTTTTTTTCTGTTTAATGGTGTTGTTAGGATCAGTTTTTTTCTGTTTAATGGTGTTGTTTGATCTGAACAAATTATATTAACCATATGAATTTGCTGGTTCAGTCCATCTCAGTGTTGACATTCTAACTCTCAGAACTAAGAATGATTTCTGCTGTAGTAGGTCACATGCATCATCATATCAACCATGTTGCACTTATATGTTGTTATCCCGTTTCATATTATGACTGGTAACAGCTAACGAGTGCCTAAATGTCTCTCACATATTGCGTGCACCTCTGTTTAATCTGATAATGAGCACGTTGGCCTGTGTCGGCTGTGGCAGCGGGGGATGATGCAGGTCACGGTTAGTAATAATGAGGATAGAGTTGCAGTTTGCAGGACGAGAGAGAAAGCTGAAGTTCATTACAAAAGGTCTCTGGTTTCTACTGCCTGGCCCTGAATTCAGTCTCCAACATCAGAGGATTCAATTCCTCTCTGCTCCCGTCTCATTCCACAGGCAGCACGGGCCCAATCCAACTGTGACAGATGTTGCTTCTGTGTCGCCTCTGTCTGTTGGTGGGTATTATATCCAGTGAGCTCACACAGCCTCTGTCTGTTGGTGGGTATTATATCGAGTGAGCTCACACAGCCTCTGTCTGTTGGTGGGTATTATATCTGATAAACAGTGAGCTCACACAGCCTCTGTCTGTTGGTGGGTATTATATCTGATAAACAGTGAGCTCATACAGCCTCTGTCTGTTGGTGGGTATTATATCTGATAAACAGTGAGCTCACGCAGCCTCTGTCTGTTGGTGGGTATTATATCTGATAAACATTGAGCTCACGCAGCCTCTGTCTGTTGGTGGGTATTATATCTGATGAACAGTGAGCTCACACAGCCTCTGTCTGTTGGTGGTTATTATACCTGATAAACAGTGAGCTCACACAGCCTCTGTCTGTTGGTGGGTATTATATCTGATAAACAGTGAGCTCACACAGCCTCTGTCTGTTGGTGGGTATTATATCTGATAAACAGTGAGCTCACATAGCCTCTGTCTGTTGGTGGGTATTAAATCTGATAAACAGTGAGCTCACACAGCCCCTGTCTGTTGGTGGGTATTATATCTGATAAACAGTGAGCTCACACAGCCTCTGTCTGTTGGTGGGTATTATACCTGATAAACAGTGAGCTCACACAGCCTCTGTCTGTTGGTGGGTATTATATCTGATAAACAGTGAGCTCACACAGCCTCTGTCTGTTGGTGGGTATTATATCTGATAAACAGTGAGCTCACACAGCCTCTGTCTGTTGGTGGGTATTAAATCTGATAAACAGTGAGCTCACACAGCCTCTGTCTGTTGGTGGGTATTATATCTGATAAACAGTGAGCTCACACAGCCTCTGTCTGTTGGTGGGTATTACATCTGATAAACAGTGAGCTCACACAGCCTCTGTCTGTTGGTGGGTATTATATCTGATGAACAGTGAGCTCACACAGCCTCTGTCTGTTGGTGGGTATTATACCTGATAAACAGAGCTCACACAGCCTCTGTCTGTTGGTGGGTATTATATCTGATGAACAGTGAGCTCATGCAGCCTCTGTCTGTTGGTGGGTATTATATCTGATAAACAGTGAGCTCACACAGCCTCTGTCTGTTGGTGGGTATTATATCTGATAAACAGTGAGCTCACACAGCCTCTGTCTGTTGGTGGGGATTTTATCTGATAAACAGTGAGCTCACACAGCCTCTGCCATATGTGTGTGAGTCTGACCTGCTGTTGTCTGCTTGTCAAAGTCTTGTACTGAAAACTGCCGTGGGGGGAGGATTGGAGGATGTTGGTGGCTTGAATGTCTGTGAAGGGTAATGTTACCTCCCTCCCTCGATCCCTCCCCCCCTCTCTCTCTCTTCCCTCTATCTCTCGCTCTCGCTCTCGCTCTCTCTTTGTCTCTCTGTCTCTCAATTCAATTCAAGTGGCTTTATTGGCATGGGAAACATATGTCAACATTGCCAAAGCAAGTGAAGTAGATAATACACAAAAGTGAAATAAACAATAAAAATGAACAGTAAACATTACATTCACAGAAGTTCCAAGATGGCGTAGCAGTCTCTGAACCCTTACACCGGATCATCGCAGCTAGCTAGCTGCAATCCGAGTGGCTACTCCTGGCTAACGTCTCTGTCCCGAAGCAAGCACCAGTTAGCCTTGAGCTATCCTTGAGCTAGGCCCATCTCCCAGCTAGCCAAAGAAGTCCACCAGCCAATTCTTTGGCTACAATACTTCTTTTGAATCGCCGTGTCTCCAGCTCGCCTAGCGTAGCGACTACTGAATTGGCTCTCTGATTCACCAATTGCTACTCATTGGACCCTATGATCACTTGGCTACACATTAGAGGTTGACCGACTAATCGGAATGGCCGATTAATTAGGGCCGATTTCAAGTTGTCATAATAATCGGAAATCACCTTTACACCTTTATTTAATCTTTATTTAACTAGGCAAGTCAATTAAGAACACATTCTTATTTTAAATGACAGCCTAGGAACGGTGTGTTAACTGCCTCGTTTAGGGGCAGAAAGACAGATTTTTCACTTGTCAGCTCGGGGGATCCAATCTTGCAACCTTACAGTTAACTAGTCCAACGCAATAACGACCTGCCTCTCTCTCGTTGCACTCCACAAGGAGACTGCCTGTTACGCAAATGCAGTAAGCCAAGGTAAGTTGCTAGCTAGCATTAAACTTATCTTATAAAAAACAATCAATCATAATCACTAGTTAATTACACATGGTTGATGATATTACTAGATATTATCTAGCGTGTCCTGTGTTGCATATAATCTGACTGAGCATACAAGCATCTAAGTATCTGACTGAGCGGTGGTAGGCAGAAGCAGGCGCGTAAACATTCATTCAAAAAGCACTTTCGTGCGTTTTGCCAGCAGCTCTTTGTTGTGCGTCAAGCATTGCGTTATTTATGACTTCAAACCTATCATCTCCCGAGATGAGGCTGGTGTGACCGAAGTGAAATGGCTGGCTAGTTAGCACGCGCTAATAGCGTTTCAAACTTCACTCGCTCTGAGCCTTGGGGTGGTTGTTTCCCTTGCTCTGCATGGGTAACGCTGCTTCGATGTGGTGGCTGTTGTCGTTGTGTTGCTGGTTCGAGCCCAGGGAGGAGCGAGGAGAGGGATGGAAGCTATACTGTTACTCTGGCAATACTTAAGTGCCTATAAGAACATCCAATAGTCAAAGGTTAATGAAAAACAAATGGTATAGAGGGAAATAGTCCTATAATTCCTATAATAACTATAATCTAAAACTTCTTACCTGGGAATATTGAAGACTCATGTTAAAAGGAACCACCAGCTTTCATATGTTCTCATGTTCTGAGCAAGGAACTGAAACGTTAGCTTTCTTACATAGCACATATTGCACTTTTATGTTCTTCTCCAACACTTTGTTTTTGCATTATTTAAACCAAATTGAACATGTTTCATTATCTACTTGAGGCTAAATTGATTTTATTGATGTATTATATTAAGTTAAAATAAGCGTTAATTCAGTATTGTTGTAATTGTCATTATTACAAATACATTTTTGTATTTTTTTTAAATCGGCCGATTAATCGGTATCGGCTTTTTTGGTCCTCCAATTATCAGTATCGGTATCGGCGTTGAAAAATCATAATCGGTCGACCTCTACTACACATGCCTCTCCCTAATCTCAATATGCCTTGTCTATTGCTGTTTTGGTTAATGATAATTGTCTTATTTCACTGTCGAGCCCCCAGCCCTGCCCAATATGCCTTAGATAGCCCTTTTGTTCAACCCCCCACATATGCGGTGACCTCACCTGGCTCAACTGTTGCCTCTAGAGACAAAACCTCTCTCATCATCACTCAATGCCTAGGTTTAACCTCCACTGTACTCACATCCTACCATACCCTTGTCTGTACATCTATTCTTCCATGACCAGAAATCTGCTCCTTTTACTCTCTGTTCTGAACGCACTAGACGACCAGTTCTTATAGCCTTTAGCCGTACCCTTATCCTACTCCTCCTCTGTTCCTCTGGTGATGTAGAAGTTAACCCAGGCCCTGCAGCCCGCAGCACCATTCCCATTCCCCAGGCGCTCTCATTTGTTAACTTCTGTAACCGTAAAAGCCTTGGTTTCATGCATGTTAACATGTTTATTCACTACTTTAGCACACTCTGCCAACCCAGATGTCCTAGCCATGTCTGAATTCTGGCTTAGGAAGGACACCAAAAATCAAGAAATTTCCTTCCCCAACTGCAACATTTTCCGACAAGATACAGTGCCTTGCGAAAGTATTCGGCCCCTTTGAACTTTGCGACCTTTTGCCACATTACAGGCTTCAAACATAAAGGTATAAAACTGTATTTTTTTGTGAAGAATCAACAACAACTGGGACACAATCATGAAGTGGAACGACATTTATTGGATATTTCAAACTTTTTTAACAAATCAAAAACTGAAAAATTGGGCGTGCAAAATTATTCAGCCCCCTTAAGTTAATACTTTGTAGCGCCACCTTTTGCTGCGATTACAGCTGTAAGTCACTTGGGGTATGTCTCTATCAGTTTTGCACATCGAGAGACTGACATTTTTTCCCATTCCTCCTTGCAAAACAGCTCGAGCTCAGTGAGGTTGGATGGAGAGCATTTGTGAACAGCAGTTTTCAGTTCTTTCCACAGATTCTCGATTGGATTCAGGTCTGGACTTTGACTTGGCCATTCTAACACCTGGATATGTTTATTTTTGAACCATTCCATTGTAGATTTTGCTTTATGTTTTGGATCATTGTCTTGTTGGAAGACAAATCTCCGTCCCAGTCTCAGGTCTTTTGCAGACTCCATCAGGTTTTCTTCCAGAATGGTCCTGTATTTGGCTCTATCCATCTTCCCATCAATTTTAACCATCTTCCCTGTCCCTGCTGAAGAAAAGCAGGCCCAAACCATGATGCTGCCACCACCATGTTTGACAGTGGGGATGGTGTGTTCAGCTGTGTTGCTTTTACGCCAAACATAACGTTTTGCATTGTTGCCAAAAAAGTTCAATTTTGGTTTCATCTGACCAGAGCACCTTCTTCCACATGTTTGGTGTGTCTCCCAGGTGGCTTGTGGCAAACTTTAAACAACACTTTTTATGGATATCTTTAAGAAATGGCTTTCTTCTTGCCACTCTTCCATAAAGGCCAGATTTGTGCAATATACGACTGATTGTTGTCCTATGGACAGAGTCTCCCACCTCAGCTGTAGATCTCTGCAGTTCATCCAGAGTGATCATGGGCCTCTTGGCTGCATCTCTGATCAGTCTTCTCCTTGTATGAGCTGAACGTTTAGAGGGACGGCCAGGTCTTGGTAGATTTGCAGTGGTCTGATTGTATTTATCATCATTAGTCATTTAGGTCAACATTGGATCATTCAGAGATCCTCACTGAACTTCTGGAGAGAGTTTGCTGCACTGAAAGTAAAGGGGCTGAATAATTTTGCACGCCCAATTTTTCAGTTTTTGATTTGTTAAAAAAGTTTGAAATATCCAATAAATGTCGTTCCACTTCATGATTGTATCCCACTTGTTGTTGATTCTTCACAAAAAAATACAGTTTTATATCTTTATGTTTGAAGCCTGAAATGTGGCAAAAGGTCGCAAAGTTCAAGGGGGCCGAATACTTTCGCAAGGCACTGTAGAATTGCCAATGTGGGCGGAGTTGCAATCTACTGCAGAGTTCTGTCATACTATCCAGGTCTGTGCCCAAACAATTCAAGCTTCTACTTTTAAAAATCCACCTTTCCAGAAACAAGTCTCTCACCGTTGCCGCTTGTTATAGACCCCCTTCAGCCCCCAGCTGTGCCCTGGACACCATATGTGAATTGATTGCCCCCCATCTGTCTTCAGACTTCATACTGTTAGGTGACATAAACTGGGATATAATTAACACCCCGGCCGCTCTACAATCTAAGCTATATGCCCTCAATCTAACACAAATGATCAGTGAACCTACCAGGTACAACCCTAAATCCGTAACCATGGGCACCCTCTTAGATATCATCCTAACCAACTTGCCCTCTAAATACACCTCTGCTGTCTTCAATCAGGATCTCGGTGATCACTGCCTCATTTCCTGCCTCTGTAATGGGTCTGTGGTCAAACGGCCACCCCTCATCACTGTCAAATGCTCCCTAAAACACTTGATCAAGCAGGTCTTTCTAATCGACCTGGCCCAGCCATCCTGGAAGGATATTGACCTCATCCCGTCAGTAGAGGATGCCTGGTTGCTCTTTGAAAATACTTTCCTCACCATCTCAAAAAATGTAGAACTAAGAACAGGTATAGCCCTTGGTTCTCCCCAAACTCGACTGTCCTTGACCAGCACAAAAACATACTGTGGCGTACTGCATTAGCATTGAATAGCCCCCGCGATATTCAACTTTTCAGGGAAGTTAGGGACCAATATACACAGTCAGTTAGGAAAGCTAAGACTTTCTTTTTCAAACAGAAATTTGCATCCTGTAGCACTAATTCCAAAACGCCCAGGCCAACAGCTCTGCACCCACTGAAGCAACTTGCCCAAGCACCCCCCGCTTCTCCTTCACCCAAATCCAGTCAGCTGATGTTCTGAAAGAGCTGCAAAATCTGGATCCCTATAATTCAGCTGGGCTAGACAATCTGGACCCTCTTTTTCTAAAATGATCCACCGTAATTGTTGAAACTCCTATTAATAGCCTGTTCAACCTCTCTTCTGTATTGTCTGAGATCCCCAAAGATTGGAAAGCTGCCGCGGTCATCCCCCTCTTCAAAGGGGGAGACACTCTAGATCCAAACTGTTATAGACCTATGTCCATCCTGCCCTGCCTTTCTAAAATCTTTGAAACCCAAGTTAACAAACATATCACCTACCATTTCGAATCCCACCGTGCCTTCTCCATTATGTAATCTGGTTTCTGAGCTGGTCATGGGTGCACCTCAGCCACGCTCAAGTTCCTAAATTATATGATAACCGCCATCTATAAAATACAGTACTGTGCAGCTGTCTTCATCGACCTGGCCAAGGCTTTCGACTCTGTCAATCACTGCATTCTTAGCCTTGGTTTCTCAAATGATTGCCTCGCCTGGTTCACCAACTGCTTCTCAGATATAATTCAGTGTGTCAAATCGGAGGGCCTGTTGTCTGGACCTCTGGCAGTCTCTATGGGGGTGCCACAGGGTTCAATTCTCGGGCCGACTCTTTTCTCTCTATATAGCAATGATGTCGCTCTTGCTGCTGGTGATTCTCTGATCCACCTCTACGCAGACAACACCATTCTATATACATCTAGCCCTTCTTTGGACACTGTGTTAACAAACCTCCAAACGAGCTTCAACGCCATACAACCCTCTTTCTGTGGCCTCCAACTGCCTTTAAATGCTAGTAAAACTTGATGCATGCTCTTCAACCGACTGCTGCCCTCACCTGCCCGCCTGCCTAGCAACACTAATCTGGACGGTTCTGACTTAGAATATGTGGACAACTAAAAATACCTAGGTGTCTGGTTAGACTGTGAACTCTCCTTCCAGACTCACATT
This sequence comes from Oncorhynchus clarkii lewisi, assembly GCF_045791955.1. Taxonomy (NCBI): domain Eukaryota; kingdom Metazoa; phylum Chordata; class Actinopteri; order Salmoniformes; family Salmonidae; genus Oncorhynchus; species Oncorhynchus clarkii. The sequence goes on from NC_092148.1 coordinate 6,007,463, forward strand.
AAGAATCTCCAATCCAAAATTACATCTAGAATCGGCTTCCTATTTCGCAACAAAGCCTCCTTCACTCGTGCTGCCAAACATACCCTCGTAAAACTGACTATCCTACGACCCTTGACTTCAGCAATGTCATTTACAAAATAGCCTCCAACACTCTACTCAGCAAATTGGATGTAGTCTATCACAGTGCCATCCGT